>NC_056732.1:62487917-62637917 GCF_019279795.1 Protopterus annectens
CATGACCTCAACCTGGTCTGTGATATCCTTAGGACTTGTTGGAGAGACAGAATTGTTTCTCAGAGACCCCCCCCCCTTCTATGGAATAGACTCCCTCTCCATGTCAAGCAGAGTACCTCATTAATCCATTTTAAGCACAACCTGGATAACTGGATGGGGAACAGAAAATACACCCCTGGGCTTCCACCTGTGTCCCTGCTGAACAGGAGCATCAGGTGCTGACTTGTCGGAACATGGGCTAAATTCTTGGCTAGACTTGTAAGGGCCTCAGGACCAATAACCTAGTAACTTCCTATGATGCTATGATCCTATGATACTATGATCCTATGATAAGAACTCCGCTAAGCAATGTAATATATAAATGAGATGCAGAAATATGCAAACTGCATACTGAGCAGCAAAGAAAACATACATATGCCATACATGTTACCTGTGCTGCCAAAGTAAGTATATCAAAAGAAAAGCATTTCATTCTGTGAAAAGTACATACATTGGTAATATGACTGATATTGCACAGAACTGAAAGAAATGTTGTAAAATCTGGAGCCAACATACTTATGAAGAATCAGTAGCATGCAATGTAAGTATATGTCAGCAACATGCAAATCAGCAAATACACAGCAAAGTATACTCTCATAATTTTGTGAATGCCACCAGGTAGCTGATGACATAAAAATTAGTGATGTGGCATTGTAGCAATTAAGTATATAACAATCTGAGTGAACAGTAGAACATGTGGGAAGAACACATGTAATGCACATACCTCACAGAGTGAGGGAGATAAGACAGTAGAGGCTAGGACAGGGTAAAGAAAAGGGACACACTTGATGCAAGAAGGTAAAGGAAGGTCAGAGGGAGGGTTAGAAGGACATGAGTATTTTTTGTGTGTGTGCATGTGTGTGGGAATAGTCCCCATTTAAAGAAAAGAAAGATTGGTGAGTTGTTGGAAAATGGATGATGATAAATGGATGGGTACGAAATTAATAAAAGAAAGATCAGCACAAAATACAGGGTGGTAACATACAAAAGGGGCAGTATGTAGTACATAGACAATGAACATGCAAACAGCTCAAAAGAGATGATGGGAAGCTAACAAAATGTGGCAGGGATACAGACTGAACATTGCCCATCATGTAAAATAAAGAAATATATAAACTAATGTACCAGTGCACACAGCTGCATTGATGTGGTGTTGTCCACTGTATTACCACCTTGCAAGGATATCTGGAGTGACTGTAAGCATGTTACAGGAGACAACGTCACTCCAAAATGGATAACAAAGCAGAGACACATATATCTATAGCCATAGCATCAGGTGGCAGCTCTAGTCATGTCCACACATGATATATTAGTCTGAAAATAATAGAAAGCCACGCAAATATAGGACCCTATGGACAGTAATCAGGATAGAACCACTAACCATAAATTTCTAAGACAAACATCTGTCTGCTAAGCCAAACACTACCAGAATTTGCAGGAAAAATTGCTATTGTCCTGTGATGGGAACAACAAAATATTCCCACAATGTAAAAGAGGCTCCACAGCCTAGGCACAGTAAATGTCACACATGCACTGAAATGACAAAAGACAAGTTTGCCATATGTGGATAATTGTTATGCATGCTGCATGTGCAATGCATTTATTCCTGATGTGCTACACTTACTACTGCAGCATGCATAATGGTATGACTCCATGCATTATACATATGGTGATGGATGTAGGCACGCATTGGCCACAGTACTGTAGCTCAACATCACTAAAGTGCTGACTCATGCATAACACTACAGAATCAGGGCTATGTACATTGAGGCCAAATGCACTCATATGACTTCAGTGCAGGAACTATATGTCACGCTGCCAGCCCAGCTATATTGAATTTTATAAATAATTCTATGTCATTTGTGAATATTGATATGATTTATACAGAACTGTATGTTATGTACTGAGCTTCAAGAATGTAACCACAGCATACCCTGCTGGAACATAGAAGATTAATTTGCAAAACTTAAGAATAGTTGAGGTTAAGTTACTTTATAGCTGAGCCATAAACAAAAGATGTTATCTCTCAGTTTCAGTTCAGTAGCAGACGCAATGTCTAGAGCTAGACATTTTTTGTACTGTCTTGGGGAAAAGTAATTACTGGGTTTAAAATGTAAAGTTTTTTTATTGTTTTATGACTTCCAAGATCTGCAAACACCTGAGAGATATGCATTTTAACACAGAGATGTTAAATTCTATTAGTTTCTGTTTTAGCCTGAGAACTGAAGTCAGGTGACAAAAAGTGATGTCATCCAGGCTAACTCAGAAGTAAAATGTGATATTGATTTAAAAACTTTCTCAGAGAGAGACTGTGCATTTTGTATTTTGTCTTGGACCTAGCAAGAACATCCACTCATCATCATCATCATCATCTGCACTTATCTGTCTGTAAGTAAGATTTAGTGCATAGTATCTCTTTTAGATATAGATAATAATATAGTAAAGATTAGTTTAGATGTTTTCTGTATTTATCTGAGACTGTCCTGCAATGTTGTTTCAAAACATTTCCTGTGATTTTGAACTCTGAAGTAACTATGTCTTTGTAGTGAATATTGTCTTGTTCTCTTTATTATTTATTATTAAATATATTTAAATATATCTTTGTGGCTGACATTTATGAGAAATATTTAAGCTCCGAGAGTACTGGCATATGTATTTGGTGACACTGTATAGGCCATTCCTATTAGCCTGGCGCTTGATCAAAACTACCATTTGGATATAGTAACATTACACAGTAGAATTGGACACACTTTTAAGGGCCTTATAGTAGCTGATAAGCGGGGTTGGTGGCATTACAGTCTGGGCAGAAGGGGGCATAGCTAGTAAACCTGTGCCAGCCTTTCCCAGGTGTGTGTGTGTGTGTGTGTGTGCATGTGTGTGTGTGTTTGTATATAAATCAAATCTCAAAGTGTGTGTATGTCAGTTACTTGGGCAGGGTCACAAAGCACTGGTTAGACAGAGAGGGTGCTGGAGGTCTTGGCTTGCCCTCTCAGCTGAGATCTTAACCCTATAGCTGTGCCAGTGGGGAGTTCTTATTGGGGATCTGGAGAAAGAGTGAGAAACCAGTACCAGACTGACTATGATCTCTGTGTGCTCTTAAGGAAAATTGTACTTTACTGTGTGTGTACTCATCATCCTCCCAATGTGTACGTCCCCTAGCTGTTGCCAGTGGTGAGGACTGAGGCTCCTTGATTACTGGGCCAGTGCAGGGGCATCACACTATATATGGGGAATTTATACCTGGATCACTGTAATATCTGTGTGGTACAAACAAGTATCAGCTACATATGGACAAGTAAGCTACCCCTACAGCACAGTATCACTGCAAGCCATACCTGACCCTTGCCAGAGCCTGCCATGGTACTGTCACCAAGATGTACAGTCACACATCACACTGGAATACTCAGACGACATACATATGTGTAACAAATGTGCAACATGATTTGTATCTGAAAATTTGACTGGACATGTACAGACCTTATATAATACAAAACTGCCACTGTGAAGCATGCATACAGGGAATAAGGAGTATTGTAACACCTGTCACTGAGTATCATGCATCCATGTGGCAATGTATGTGGTAACACAGCACTTGATCAAAGCACTGAGGGCAATCAGCTTACATGTGATACCCATGCTTCAGTAAATAGTAACTCTGTGTAAACTGGATACACAACTGCAGGTAAGGTACATGTGTGTGCAAATTAGACATGCAACATGCAACAGTAATGTTCAGCAATATAAAGTATGCCAGAAATATTGCTGCATCCATAAATCAGAACAATTTGTATCAGAAACTCCATATGTGCTGTCATGCCAACCCAGGGAAACCAATGTCACATCTGCAAAAATTAGACAAAACTAAACTGCACATGTATGAGAAAGAAAATATAGGAATGCATGCTCAGAAACAGAATTACTTGTCACAGTGCGGATGAGCATGCATGTACAGCACAACACAGTAGAAGATGGCCATATAAGGATAAGCTGTTAATGGCTGGTAACTATCAATGTGTCATGCAGCAAAGTGACATGGTAGAGTGAGGATAAATGTCAAAAGGTGCAAGTTGTGCTCAAAGAAATGTCACAGTATAGCTCATGCATAAAGTACACAAATATCTGGAAGTGTGTCAACTATCTGGAAGTGTGTCAACATTACATTATGAACACTGTGAAGGCTGTCAGCCTAGCCAGACAGAATTTTGTAAATAATTCTATGTCATTGTAAATATTAATGCAATCCACAGGCTTGTTCTACAAATGTAAAGAGAACTCAGAGGTGACCTGTGCCTGACATATAAGCCGTTATTAATAGAACATGCTGGAGGGACAGATTCATCAGAGATTGCAGATATCCTATGAACCTATGAACCTATGAACCTATATGTTATGATTAAACTATATGTTGTACTGAGCTTCAAAAATGTAACAGCAGTGCGCGCTGCTGGAAGAAAGCTGATAAGTCAAGCATTGTATAACTGTTTGATCTCAAGCTCGAAGACATGATGTCTAGGCCAGGAAATTCTTCCTGTTGTCTTGATTTAAGAGATAATTACTAAGGTTTTACATGTATAATATCTTTATTGCTGTGGCTTCCTGGCCAGGTGCAGCTTACTAAGAAATGTAAATTTTGAGTTTCTGTGAGCCTGGGAAACTAAATCAGAACTGTTAAGAATGATGTAATCTGAAATGACTCGGCAGTACTGTGTTATCAATTTAAGGACAGAAAGAAAGGAGAGCATTTTGGATTTTGTCTGAAAAACATCAGTTCACCAGTGCTTTGCTTGCTGTGTAAGTAAGATGTTTATTTAGAACAGTGATTTCTCTTAAAGATAGATAGAAATAGTCAGATTAGTCTAGCTGTTTTCTATATTTATGTCAGACTATTCTACAGTATTATTTTAAAGCATTTTCCTGTGATTTCCGAACTCTGCCATGTCATTGTGTTGAAGTAATAAGTATTGTTTTGTGTTTTTATTATTTATTATTAAATATTTTTTAAATCTTTCAACTGTGACTGTTTTGTGGAAAGGTAATTTAAGCTCTTGGAGTACACTGCATGTATTCAGTGATACTGTCCAAGCCACTCCAATAGCTTTAGCCCTGTGTCACACTTACTGTTTGGATAACCGTAATATCACACAGTGAAAGTGGTCACCCTTTGGAAAGGGCCTTATTAGTAGCTGATAAGAGTAGTTGGTGGCAGTGATTACTACCATATAGCCTGGCAGGAGGGGGCATAGCTAGAGAATCTGTGCCAGTCTTTCCCAGGAGTGTCTGTGCATTTGTATATAAACCAAATCTCAAAGTTTGTGTGTGTCAGCTACTTGAGCAGGGACACAAAGCACTGGTTGGGCAGAGAGGGTACTGGAGGTTTCACCTTAACTACTCAGCTGGGATCTGAGCCCTATAGCTGTATCAGTGGGGAGTCTTATTGGGGATCTGGAGAGAAAGGGAGAAACCAGCCCCAGAATGACTGTGATCTCTGTGTGCTCTTAAGGGAAATTGTACTTTACTGTATGTGTGTACTTGTTATCCTTCCCAATGTGCATGCCCCTCACTGGTGCTAATGGTGAGGAATGAGGCTCCATGATTACTGGGCTTGCACACAGGCATCACAAAGCAACAGGATGTGTGTAACAGTGAAGACACATTTTGTAGAAATATAACCCAACAGTGCTCAATGAGACTGCAGGCACACACACAGTCATGTGAATCTGTAACACACTTGTAACATGGCACAGGTCAATGTAACTGAACACCAGGAAATGAGGACAATGCAAGCTGGAGAAGCAAAACACACATATACAATGCTAAACAGAGGGGACAGAGGCACATTTGCAAACACAGTTGTGCACGTGACTCTGCAGTACTAAACTAACATAGTAGTGCCATCACCCTGAGATGTGCATGACTGTCCCCAAACAGACTCAGTAAGGAAAGGGAAGCGAAGGAAAACTCCCAAGTGAAGTATTGTCATTAACTCAGGAACATGTGTAGTTATCACAGTGTTACACAATAGGAAAATATATGTGTATAGAGCATGCAAAACACTGTGAAGAAAGTCACACATATGCCATAATCTAACAGTATTGTAACTCCACAGCTATATGCACACTATCAATATGATAGGAATGTTAACACAGGCAGGAGGCAGAGAGCAAGCATATGTGGTCACCTATGACCACAGTGCACAGAAAGGCAGATAATAAAAAAAGGCATAAAAAATTGGTATAATTGTACTCCTGAAAGTATCAGTTGAAACCACTAATAATGTATGGTACACTTTCAACAATAATGAATACAGCTTATGAGTCTTCAAAAGTTTATATCAAATTATATGACTCCAAAGGACAATGTATGTTTCAGCAGACAGCTGTTGTTGGTATATATGAGTGACACTGTGAAATATCCTGCACAGAACAGGGAGTTGCCACATCACAGACTATTTGTAGTGGTTTCTTTGTTCTGACCATGTTTTCCAGGCCATCTTGGATTGCAAGGGGCCTAGCTGCACTTTTGTGAGAGAATTGTGTTTGATTGCCACCTGACTGGTAAGGGGAGGCCAGTCTAGGGCTTAAAATAATCATCCTCATTGGTCCTTTTGAATTTTGTTAGAGTTTTTTTCCAAGATTTAGATTCTGGTATTTAGGCCCTGCATCTGAGTGTGCTAAAGCCGGAAAGTTAAATACGACAAATTTTCCTTTAAAACTGAGGCAGAAACATCCATTCACCGAGCTCCTCCATGATTGTTTTTGAAAAGCCATCCTTAGTGACAACAGTCTTTGACCTAGCATTATGGACAGTTGGACTACCCTTGTTTCTCCTGCCAGCCTTGTTGACTTAGGCCTCTTGAGGCAGTGTAGCAATTGCCTCATGTACACCGACGACCCTCTACTAATAGTACAGAGTGCAAGAGATGTAATTACACCATGAATCTAGAATCCATGCTCCCTCTCACTCAAAACAGAAACACAAATAAGGTTGTCAACTCACCCACCACTACATATTCACATAGTACCACTACTCATACACATAGTACACATCAAACATGTAAATCCACATATGCAGAGGTTCTTTCGAAAAACTTACTGAAACACCAGAGACCTCTAAAACACAAGTCTGCTACAGCTAGCACAGTCTCCACAGCACCCAGAACATATGGCAACACCAGTGTCTCACTCACCAAGCCCGTAAGATGTAACTCTCAAAAACCAAGTTTTCTTGTCATTGGAGACTTAATAGTGAAACACATGGATGTCCCACTCACCAGGTTGGACAAGGAGAAAGTCACGGTCAGCTGCCTGTCCAGTGCTAGGATTCATCAAATCATGCATGCACTCAGGTCTCTCAGCAACAAGCACCATTTACTTCTGTCATAGTTCATGTTGGTGTGAATGACCTGAGACATACCTCACTGGACTATATGAACAGAGATATGGTCGAGCTCTCTGAGTATGTGTCCCAGGCAGGTATGTCCCTAACCTTGAGCAGCATGCTACCCTCACATAGAATGATGCCACAATATAAACAAAAAAATTATTTATTTCAATAATTGGCTTAGTTTTTGGTGTCATTAAGGGGATCCGGTTCCTGTCTGTCTGGGAAGCCATAGTTGATAAACCTCGCTGCTTTGCCAGAGACGGTTTGCACCTGGCACCCCTAGGCTTTTGGCTGCTGGCAAAGGCTTTTGCCTTCTCTATAGTGCCCTTTTTAGGATAGGTCTCAAAAACAACATTACTGACTAGAAATTAACCAATCAGAACAAAATAAGGGTCATGCTACTAAATGCTAGGAGCTTAAATCAAAAACTGCACTCCCTGCAAGCACATCTATCACTAGAAAATATAGATGTCTGTGTAGTCACAGAAATCTAGTTTAAGGCCTCAGAGAGTACCCCACCCTGCAAGGCTGCAATGCCTTCCACACCTTTAGCGGGCAAAATGAATGTGTGAAAACCAAAGGAGGCAGTGTTTCAATCTATGTTAAAGATAAATTCACCTCACATCTAGTTAGACTGGACAACTGCACGGAGCTACTCCAGGTCCAGGTTACAGTGAGTAAGACCCCCATTCAAGTCCTAGCCAGTTATAGATCCCCCTCCATGGGTCATGACACCCATGAAGTCTATTTAACCAAACTGAAGACAATCAAGATATTACCAAACATACTGGTTATGGGGGGATTTCAATTATCCTACCATAACTGGGAAGCCTACTCAAGCCCAAACTCACTAGCACAAAAGTTTCTTGACTTTGTGAATTCAAATGCCTTCGAGTAAATTGTCTGTACCCTGACAAGAGAAACAAACATTCTAGATCTGGTCCTCACCAACATGTCAAACGGATGCACTGCTGCAACTTTTGGACCCTCATTAGTTAAAACTGACCACAAATCAATCACTTTCGAATTGACACTAACACCAGAACTCACCAAGGGTGAAATCAGACTAAAAACTTTACCAAGGCAGACTATACCTTCCTAAGTGAAGGTATAAATGCATTCCAATCCCCAACCCAAGCTGCAAGTGGTAACTACACTGAAGCTTACACTAAAGCCCTGTACAATCACTTGCATAAATGTATAAACTTGGCTGTACCAGATAGAATCAAAGCCAGAGGCCCAAATAAAATCAAGCATCCAGCATCAACAAACTCTGCAATAAATACAAAAAGTTGCTGTCCAAGAGAACAAAGACAAGGACCCAACAATGGAAAAGCACCCTCCGCTGCCTTAACAAGCAAATAAGACAGCATATCAATTCCTCCAAAAGCTCTTTTGTGAGAAATCTAGCAAGTACTGTCAAGGATAACCATAAGGCCTTTTACAGCTATATACATAATCTAAATGGTAGAACCCAAGCTGCACAGAACTGGTGGTCAACAGTATAACACACACTAACCCCATGGAGATAGTGAACCTGCTAGCAGATAGGTCTGGCAAAAATTTAATTTCCCTGTCCCCTCCTAACTTACAACAAACCCTCCCCCAAACTCCCCCTCAACCTTACATATCTGAAGAGCAGGTCCTCAAAATCCTGTCCAAGGCAAAGAACATGGCCTCTATGGGACTAGATGACATCCCAGGCTGTCTTCTAAACAGGCTAAAACACAAACTTTTATCTCCACTAAGAACCCTTTTCAATTGTAGCCTAACCACAGACTTTGTTCCTGCGAAATGGAGAACAGCTACAGTTATCCCCCTTCACAAAGGTGGCCTAGCAACAGACCTGGAGAATTACAGACCCATAAGTATGACCAGCCTCAAATCTAAGGCCATTAAATGTATTATTATGGACCTTAGAAATAAAGACATATGTGGCCTCCAAACCCTGGATCCTACCCAATTTGGCTTTGTGAAGGGCAGATCTTGCCTGTTAAATCTGGTAGATTTCTTTGAAAGTGTGACCAAGGCCATCAATGAGGGCAAATCTGTGCAGACAGCATACGTCAACTTGGCAAAGTCTTTCAACTCAATCCCAGATTCAGCCATTACCAATAAAATTAGCAAACTGAATGTAAAGCTCTTCGTTGTATGATGGGTTATCAACTGGCTCACAAACCAGACACACACTATCAATGTGGGTGACTCCACATCAACCAGCAGACCTTTTACTAGTGGGGTGCCAAAGGGGTCAGTGCTAGGCCCCTACTGTTTGGTATATACTTCTCACAACTTCAGGTCAAAACTAAAGGGTTGTGGCTGACCAGGTTTGCAGAGGACTGCAAACTAAGTGCAATCATTGAATCCCCAAATTATGTCAGTGTACTCCGGGAGGGTCTCACACAGTCCATCAACTGCTGTATTAGTCACGGTCTCAAACTGAATGCATAGAAATGCATCATTATTCCCTTCAGCACAAACAATGTCCCTTCGCACTATCAAATCAATAACAACACCCTTAGTATCCATGAAGTTGTAAGGGACCTGGAATCACAGGCTGACCGTGACCTTAACTTCAACCACCATGTGTCTACCATTGTAAGGAAAACTTTCCACATAGCTCACTTGATTAGTAAAGGCATCGCCTCAAGAGCAAAAGAAGTTATAACTCTCCCTGATTTATCCAGATCATAATTGAGTATAATGCCCCATTCGGTATGTATCATACTAAGCACCTACAGCAATTAGAGAGACCTCAGGGGTTTCTAACAAAAAAAATCAAGGGCCTCCAGCATGTGCATTACACAGACCAACTAAAATACCTGTCACTATACTCCATATAGACTTCTTAAGGGAGACTTATGCCTAGCCTATAGAGTAAGCCAAGAACCAAACCTAATGAACTTACTGCATATATCCATAAATCAAATGGGTTTAGGGATACTCATTCCAGGA
Organism: Protopterus annectens; assembly: GCF_019279795.1. Lineage (NCBI taxonomy): Eukaryota > Metazoa > Chordata > Ceratodontiformes > Protopteridae > Protopterus > Protopterus annectens. The sequence goes on from NC_056732.1 coordinate 62,498,295, forward strand.
ATGGCCTGCAAACTTAAATAGGGCATGCTGGTTAGACAGATTTATCTCTCAGTGACTGCCATGTCTTTGAAATAGGCTAGCAATTCATGTGTAACACAGCACCTCTATGACACTGTTCAAGTGGAACCTGGATGAGTGGATGGGCACCATAAATTCTTACCAGGGATAGAGCCCACAACCCTCCTGGACATGGGCAGTCATCACTAAATGCAATCTTGGGTATTGACTAATACCTCCATGGTATAACATTGGGTTGAAATGGATAGGCTTAAAATGACCTCTGGGTTAATAGCCTAGTAATCTCCTATGGTCCTAAGATCCTACAATAAGCATCTGGCATGTAAATCAAATGGTGACATGTCAGTAGATACCCTATGGTACATTATAAGGGAACTGACAGGTAAAGCACAGTTGCTGTATGGAGTAATGTGTACAAATATGTGTCATGACAATAATAACTGTAAACTATGGCAAGCATGTGTGAGCTACATTACATAGAAGGAACATAAAGACTAAACTTACTGTCTGGGGACACTTCCCTGGTTGGGTAAATGCTAATGGAAGAGTTCAGTTGCAATCTTCTGGAAGATGTTGCATAAGGCCTGCACAGTGTCCTGAAGGAGGATGCCCAACAACATCTGCATCTGTGTCCTGAAGACATCCATGACTATCTCCCTAAGCTGATCAGTCATGTTATCAGGTGCTGATGGTGAAGGTCAGTGTCACTGCCCCACTGGAACTTTGTGTGATGGTCCTAGTCTCTCATCATCATGTGCTACACCTTCCTCTTTAGGCTACAACTCCTCTAGGAAGGATCAGGTATGTCATCTCTGGCATCTTTCATCTATCAGTGGACTGTCATGTCTTCTGGCCTCCATCACATGCAGTAAATTCAAGCACTGGATAAGTTAATGTTACTTGTCATGACATTGCTGTATCAATATGTAGTACAAATGAGTAATGCAACTCCGATTCCTGTCATATTAATAATGGGCATGCAACTCTGAAGTGGCAATGTTGTTTGATTATTGCATGTGTGTGTGTGTGTGTGTGTGTGTGTGTGTGTGTGTGTGTGTGTGTGTTTGTGTGTCTTTCCTCTGTGTTTTGCATGCTCCATGCACACATATTTCCCTTCTATGTAGTACTGTAATAACTGCATATACATCTGACTTAATGACACTGCTTCATTTGAGTTTTTCCTCCCTTTCCTGTATTAAGTTATGCTAAACAAGGAGACATTAACATTTTTATTCCATGACATTTATATCGGTATGTTGACTGGATGTGTCTACATTCTATGCAAGCCAGTGTCTATTTATTTAGTTAGTTTGTTTACCGGATACACTGTTCACAATCAGCAATTTGCAGTCACAGCCTGGATGAAGAAATTCACACAAAATAAAACAGAAATAATTCACAAACATGGAGTACTCACAGAAGGCAGACAGTTCCAAGACAGTTGAAACAATTAGTAAATATTATTAACGGACTAGTGAATTAATTAAAGTAGCAAATATGGGAGGGAAACAGCAGATGAGAAGAGATAGTCAAAGTAGAAGTGATGTAGGTGAGGAGGGAGTTCGGTGATATGTCCAGTGGAAAAGAAACTACAGTCAGATTTGTGATGGAAGTGTTTTTTGAGATATGCTCTGAAAGTGAAGAAAGAGGATATTTATTTAATTGAAGGAAGGAGGGATTGTCAGACTTTGGGTGCAAGAATGGAAAGGGGGTGGTTGCTACACTACAGTTTAGTTTGGAGGGTATGGTGTTACAGAGTTAATTGGGGGTGGTTGTGGCGGCTGTAGCATGTGCTTTTATTACAGAGCTGGAAGTAAGAAGCAGGATGGCATGTGGCTGAACTCATTTGGAAAGAAAAGGCCCTAGAAGTGACTCAGTTCTGTAGGGCACTGAGAGCCATCAGGCTTTGGAGAGAATGGTGTTCCTGAGAGGAGGAATTGAAAATTAATTGGTAGATTTTATTTTCAATGGACTATAGAGTGGATGAGGTTTTCTTGGAGACTGTAGCTATGATGGAGGAGCCCATATTCAAGTTGAGCAAGCAGTTACTCCTTTGCCTATTGCAGCTGTAGCTGTTCTAAACAGAAAGGGAAAGATTTTACAGGACCAGAATAAAATAAAATTGATCCTTTTTCCTGGTATTTTCAGTTTTGTTATTGAAGTTAAGTAAATGGTCTTGCCATAAACCTAGGAATTTAAAGGACATGTTTATTTCTGTTGGGAAACCATTGAGATCTGTAATGTTGAGTTTTTTAGAAGATTCTTCAGATTTTTTGAGGTTCCAAATATCATACTTTGTTCTGTAGGGGTTTAGGAGTAGCTTATGGTTTTATATTGAAGTAGTAAGCAAGTGGAGATCAGACTGAATATGAGTTTGAACAGTTAAATGCAAGGGACTACACTACAGGGTAATCATGACATCTTTGAGTGATAGGAAGATTATGGAGGATTGTTAATAAACATCGAAAGCAACAGTGGAAGGAGTTTGAAAACCTGGGAAACTCCTTTGGTAAGGGGTGCTGGAGCTGATATGGATGAGCCAATTTTGACTCTGAAATATCCATTTGTTAATAATCAAAGAAGGTGACTGTGATGGAGGTAAGTCTGACCTCTTGGGAAGATTAAAGCAGCAGGAGGTGACAATAAGATCAAAAGCTTTAGTAAGGTCAATGAGGAAAGTTCCTGAAAGGTTCCTTTATCCATGTTGAGAATGATCTCATCTATAAGTGACCATAATCATGTCATTGTGCTCAGGCCAGCCCAGACCTCATGCTAGTTAAGAACTGGAGGTGGCACTGTTGAATCTAAGTGGATACTTGATTGTACAGTAGTTTTTCAGCTATTTTTCCCAAATGTAGGGAGGATGGAGATAAGGCAAAAGTCGGAGGCATTTACTATCTGAGGCTTTTTGAGAAGGGGTCTCTCAAGAGCAGTCTTTAATAGGTCTAACATTGTGTTTTGAGCTAAGCAGAGGTTATAAATATGGAGAAGAAGTCTGATAAGAAAGTCTTTGCAGAGTGAGATGAACCAAGGAAGTAGGTTATCTGCACCAGCAAATACATCCAGGGGTATGTTTTCTAATAGGGGGTCAAGGTCTTTGTGAGTAATTTTCTTAAAATAGAAGAGGGGATAAAAGGTAGGGGCTGGGTGAGTTGGAGAGAGGCACAGTGGTTGTGGTACTTGGGAGGTGGCTATATTCCTTGAAAAAGTCAGAGGTTGAGAGGTCCATATAAATATAATTATTTGTGTATGTGCGTGTGTATCTATATATATAGGTGTAATAGGAACGAGCAAACAATCAGAAAAGCAACCATTCTTTTCAGCTGTTTTTCTGCCTGATGGCAGCTCTTCATGTAAGATCTTGGTACAGTGAGGTCTGGGAATTTGCCATTTGAGAGATGTACTTACACTATGAAATAATTAGAGGCAAGACCCTCACATAAGAACAAATAAAATGCCAAATAAGGACATGATACATAAATCTATCTATGCTGAGGTATTCACCAGTAACTTACCAAAAGATCAGAGGCCTCACAAATAGAAACCACTTACACACATAACAATGCAAAAAACAACCACAACACATAATAACACACACACACTAGTGTCTTGCCAAATAACTCCATAAGGTGTTACACCACAAAACCTAATGTATCGGTCGTAGGCGACTCCATTGTGAGATACACAGATGTTCCCCTCTCCAGGCGGGATAAGGAATGGGTTACGGTTAGCTGTCTGTTGGGTGCCAGGATCCGTCAAGTTGCTCAAGCACTCAAGTCACTCAACCACATGTACCGGTATGACTCCATCATAGTCCATGTGGGGATGAATGACTTGAGATGTACCTCACTGGACTATATGAAGAGAGACATGACTGAGCTCTCAGATTATGTATCACAGGCAGGTTTAAACCTAGCCTGCCTTAAGCAGTATTCTACCTTCTTCAAGGATGATGCCTCAATACAAACAAAAATTGATTGACTTTAACAATTGGCTTAGCTTCTGGTGTCAGTCCAAGGAGATCCAATATCTGTCAAATACATAGTCAACAGGCCATGCTGCTTTGCCAGAGCTGATCTGCAGCTGTCTTCTCTAGGCTTTCATATACTGGCAAAGGCATTAGCCACCCTTCTGTGCCTTTTTTGGGTAGTGTCAAAATAACCAGCCTCCCGATATAGCAAAATCCTCTCTAGATAAACTTAAGATACTGCTGCTTAATGCTTGGAGTTTAAGCAAGAAACTGCACTCTGTGGAAGCACTTCTCACTTTAGAAGATGCTGACATCTGTGCGGTCACAAAGACATGGTTCAAAGACATGGAAAGCACCCTGCCCATGTGAGGCCATAATGCCTTGCATATGTTAAGACCATAAAACTAATTATGAACAACCCAAATGAGGAGGTATATCCATCTTCATTAAGGATAAGGACAGCACAAAACTGGTCAAACAGTATGACTCTCTTGAGCTCTTGAGCTATTCCATGTCCAGTTAACTATAGGCAAATCCCCCTAACACATCATAGTTAGCTGTAGACCACCACCATGAAACAGAAAAAGCATGATGAATACCGCACATATGGACTTACTAGTCATTTGCCATACTCATGGGTGATTTTAATTATCCCATCATCAAGTAGGAAACATATATGACCACAAACATGCTGGCTCAGGGGTTCTTGGACTTTGTCAATGCAAATCCTCTGGAACAGCTAGTCAACACATCCACAAGGGGCTCAAATGTCTTAGACATAGTACGTCCTAACATGGGAGAGCATTGCACCCCTCCCCCTGTGTAATGTCCTCTCTGGATGGATCGGATCATAAATCAGTCTTGTTCAATGTAATTATAAGACCAGATACCCCATCAAGCTCAAAAACACTACAACATTTTTTAAAGACAAATTGCCTCCTACTAAGTGATGCTATAAGAAGTTTCAAAGCCCCCTGTTATGCAGATAACATGAACTCCTATACAGAGGTGTACACCAATGCCTTGTATAACCATTTAAGCAGTTATATAAAAGGATCTGCAACTGACGGGATTAAAAGCAGGTCTTGCAGGAAAAACAAGCCACCCTGATGGGCCCCTAGTATAAATAGGCTATACAACAAGAGAAAGCAACTAATGGCTAAGAACAAGAAGGAAATAGCTCAGCAGAGGAAGAAGTCTCTTTCTAGCTTAAACAAACAAATTAGGATCTTGTCAATTCTTCCAAATATAATTATGAGGTAAAAGCAGCCTCCCTAGCTAAAGACAATTACAAGGCATTCTTTAACTACATCCAAAATCTAAAAGTGAATACCCAGCTATACGCTGAACTGGTTGTGGATGGCACCACCCATAATCAACCAGAGGTAATAGCCAATCTGCTGGCTGACAGATTTGGAGAAAACTTTAACCCCCCCATCTCCTCCAGTCATCCCCCAAAGTATACCTGCAACCATTCCTCAACCTATTATCTCAAGAGAGCAGGTCATCTTGGTGCTCTTCACGGCCAAAAACATAGCATCAATGAGGCCAGACAACATCTCAGGTTTCCTTTTATACAACTTAAAACATGACCTAGTAGGTCCACTTGAATCCCTGTTTAACCACAGTCTGCGAACTGGCTATGTTCCAGCAAAATGGAGGACAGCAACAGTAATCCCTCTGCACAAAGGGGGACCATCAACCGACCCTGGGAATTATAGATCCATAAGCTAGACTAGCCTCATCTGCAAGGCCATGGAAAGAATCATTATGGACCTTAGTAAGGGAGAAGTCAAAGAGGATTCAGTGTAGAAAATCCAATACAGAAAGCACCACAACAGGATAAAGTAATGGATATCCAAATTAAGGGGAAACCAGTGGAACAGGAAGCAATTGGTCAGGTGCCATATCAAGATATTTTGGAGCCTTCTACAGGAAACCAGTATAAACATTCACTTGAAGCTGGACAGCAAGGAAAGGAACAGGAAACTGTGGAAACTCTGATGCAATCAATGTTGAGGAGTGATAGGCCAGTGAGTTCCCATATGACAGAGGAACAGATAACACAGGATGAAACTGAAGAAAAGGTGCCACAGGTAGATGCTGTACAACGTTCTATAGAATGCCTGCAGGAAATGGAAAACAAGGGACTTAGTTTGGAAGAAAATTAGCTAATAGAAGAATTGCTTGATTTAATGGACATGGATCGATATATTAAGATCGATAAGAGAAATAGACTGGAGAAGGTCAATAAAAGCCAAAAAGTAAGAAGTCTGATAAAACAAATGAATGCAGTAATTAGGACTGTCCATAGAGATCCATGTGATATAACAGAAGTAAACAGGATATATTGCTGTGCTGCTAAATTATAAACTGATAAAGTTCTACCACAAGATCACAGGGTAGTGACGAAAAGGAAGGGGAGAAATTGAATACCATCATGGAAGTATCGAACAGGGAAAACTATAAAGCAAGACAAATGTCACTGTTAGAAGATTATAGAAGAGGGAATAGATCAACAAAAATACTAAGAAAGATAGATTTGATAAAAGCAGTACACAGTATTAGAACAGACCAGGATCTGTCATGCACTATTGCAAATAACAAACTAAAAATGTCAGCACAGGCAGAAAAACTTGTGTTTATTGATGACCCAAAAAAGTTTTATAGAGAATTGGGAAATAAGGTAAACGGAATTGAAAGACTGCCAAAAAAAAAAGAGGACGTAGATACATTTTGGAGAAGTATCTATGAAGATCCTGTGGAAAATAACAAAGATGCTAAATGGATAGAAGACGTAAATGAAAGAATAAGAAGTTTAAAGGTACAGGATATGAAATGGGATGAAGTAACAGCCAGAGAGATTGAAACAAAAGTTAAGAAAACCTTCTAAATGGAAAACCCCAGGTCCAGATGCAGTACCTAACTTTTGGTTAAAACTCCTAACATCTTTGCACTAGGATTTAGCCATGAGTAAGAACCATTTATATAAGCTCCCTGAAAAGACACCACACTGGCTAACAACAGGCAACACAATGCTCTTACTTAAGAGTGAACCTGCAAGCTACCCTAAGAATAACTTGCCTTCTGACAATGTATAAACTATTCATGGGAATTGATGCCGACAGAGTTTATAGTCATTTAAAATAAAACTCAATTAGAATAAAGGGCAATAAAAGAAAGTCTTATGGAACAAAGGATCATTTGTTGTTAAATAAAGTTATAGTGGAGAACTGTAAAAAGGGGAAGAATGTAAGTATGGCATGAATTGACTACAAAAAAGCATTTGATAGTATCCCACATTCATGGATAAAAGAGTGCTTAAAATGTATAAGATACAGCCTACACTGATTGACTACATTACAGTAACCGTGAAACAATGGTAGGCCACTTTGCAATTAAGCCATGATAAAGGACAAATTATTATCCCAGGGATAACATTTCAGAGGGGATATTCCAGGGCGACTCACTGTCACCATTGCTATTCTGCCTTACCATTAATCCATTAAGCTATTTACTTAACAGCTTAGGCCATGGCTACAATTTGGCTCCTATAAAACAACAAAGTCTAATGGCTTCTCATCTTCTCTTTGTCGATGATTTAACACTGTATAGCTCATCAGATGAGGAACTGAAAGCACAGCTGCACATTGTCAAAACGTTTTCAGATGATATTAGAATGTCATTTGGTCTTGATAAATGTGCAAAAGTAACCTTTAAAGCAGGAAAACTGCAACACCAGGAAAACATCACTTTGGGACAAGAATGTGATATAAAAGAACTTGAGCAATGGGGAGTGCATAATACTTGGGAACTGATAAGGGATCAACAATAAAACATGAACAAATGGAAATAAAATTCAGGAAGGAATACTTTTGAAGACTTAAATTAACCCTGAGAACAGCATTGACATCTAAGAACAAGATCCATTCTATAAACCAATTTGTTCTTCCTGTCCTAACTTTTTCCAGTTTTGGAGTGATTGACTTGCCCCAAAAAGTGTTGGATAGATTAGATATTAAAATGAGAAGGATGCTTCATGCTCATCATATAATTTATAAAAATCAGTGTATATCAAAATTATATATTCCCTGTTCTGAAGGAGGGATGGGCCTCCTTAAAATTGATTCCATGTATAGATCTGCAATCATGGGACTCCACACATATCTACTGACCTCACAAGATCCAAATGTAGTGAAAGTTTTGAAACATGAGGAGAATAAATCTAAGATGACTTCTCTGCTTAATTTAACAGAAGCATATCGACATCAATCAGGACTGGAAATCAAACCAGAAGTAGATAAACACCAGGTAGGAACTAAATGTGCCAAAAAAACAAAAGAAAGAATATAAGGTGAAGGACCAGATGAGAAGGCAAGAAATGTGGAAAAGCATAAACATAGTTGCAAGTATAGAAAACCTCTGGAAGAACCTCATATTGATCAGGAATGAATACAGGAATGGTTAAGGAGAGGTGAATTCAAACCAAGAAATGAAAGGTTAATATTGGCAGTCCAAGATAGTGGGCTACATACACTCTGGTTTAAAAAGTCCACTGAACATGTGGGAGAAACAGACAAATGTAGGTTTTGTAAAACCAAATTGGAAACAGTCACATGCCTTGTTGCTGGTTGCGACACACTAATGGCAAAAGGACTGTATACTGAAAGGCATAATAATGTGGTGAGACTGTTGTACTGGGGATTGTGCAAACATGGTATTGAAGTGGCTGAAAAACAATATAAACATGGGCCACAAAGCATCATAGAAAATGATGAAGTTTATATCACATGGGATCACCCATTACCAACAGTTCAAAAGATAGATGCTAGAAAACCGGATATAGTGGTCCAAGAAAAGAAGAGAAAAGTAGCATTGATCATTGAAATTTCCACACCCAGTGACTACAGTGTCTTGTGTACAGGGAGACACAAAGTCATAAAATACCAGGATCTGCAGGCAGAAATGAGAGCAATGTGGAAAAAAGATACCCAAACAGTTCCAATAGTAGTAGGAGCAACAGGTCTTATAAAAAAGAATCTACAATCAAATTTAGATATGTTACCAATCCATGTAACCCCATACGAATTGCATAAGGAATCATTACTGAGCACATTGCAGGCGCTATGAAGAGCACATTTGGCTGACATCAAAGACTGAAACAATACTAATTTCATGAACTTTAATCGTATTTTGACTTAGGAATGGGGTCCATTCCCATCATGGTATTAGAAACCCAAAAGATTTGGAGAAATTAGAAAAGGGAGAGACCTTATTAACAAGGACATAGGTAATCTCCAAACTCAGGAGCCAACCAAGTTCAGATTCACTAAAGATAGATCATGCCTGTTAAACATGGTTGACTTTTTCGAGTAAGTCACCAACAGCCTGGAAGAGGGATAGACAGTGCATACTATTTATCTTGATCCAGCCAAGGTATTTGATACAATCCCCTAATCAGGTATTGTAGAGAAACTCTCCAAATGGGGAATTAACCCCTGTAGTACCAGATGAGTAGCCAACTGGCTGACTGACAAGACACATACTGTAAAAGTAGGTGATTTCACCTCTAGCAAACGATCAGTCACCAGTTGCGTACCACAGGGTTCTGTGCCGGGCCCCTTACTGTTCAGACTTTATTTCTCAGAAGTCCAGGCAAACTCAGATGGCCTGTGGCTGACCAAGTTCACGGATGACTACAAACTGTGAGCAATCATTGAGTCCACCAGTGATGTTAATATACTGAAAACAGGGTTAACACAGACAAATGATTGGTGCCAAAGCCACAGATTAAAGCTAAATGCAAAAAAAAAAAAAAAAATAGATTATTATTCCCTTTGGGAAAGCTGACATCCCTACTAATTACATTATAGACAACACCCCCCTAAGTGTAGACCCAGCAGTACATGATCTAGGTACTCAGGTTGATAGCAACATGAACTTTGACCACCACATATCCACACTAATAAGGAAATCCTTTCATGTGGCACATCTCATAATCAATGACATTACATCTAGATCTAAGGATGTTATAATTCCATTATACTTGTCCTTCATCAGACTAATAACTGAGTACAATGCTCCCTTTTGGATGTAAATCAGACACCTGCAACAACTGGAGAGATCACAGATGTTTCTCACCAAGAAATTACACAAGAAATTACAGGTTACACAAAACAAGTCTTATGCAGAAAGATGGAAAGCCCTGTCACTGTATTCTGTCACCTATAAGTTGTTAAGGGGTGACCTGTGCTTGACTTACAGGGCAGTCTCTGGCCCACCCCTGATGGAAATGCTACACAATTGTAAATCAAATTGCATGAGGGTCACTCACTCTAGGGATCTTAGCCTAGCTTCTGACATGAACAGATCATGCTGGAGAGATAGATACAACTCTCAGAGACTGCCACTTCTCTGGAACAAGCTTCCATTTCATGTGAAGCAGCAGCCCTCCCTGACCCACTTCAAATGCAACCTAGATCAATGGATGGGTGACCTCAGATTCACTCCTGGGGTGGCACTCATGTCCCTTCTGGACAGAAGAAGTCATTATTAACTACCATAGACCCTTACCCCTGCAAACTTCACTCATGTAAGAACTGGCAATTGGAGCAACTCAGGATAAATATGGCTAGGCTTGTAAGGGCTCTAGGACTGTTAGCCTAGTAACCTTCTATGAACCTATGAACCTATATGAGTAGGTGAGGTAAATGAGCAGAACTTCATTTATGGGAGGTTTGTGGATAAGAAAATAGTATATCTATATATATATCTATATATATATATATATATATATATATATATATATAGATAAATAGATATATAGCTATATATATATATATATATATATATATATATATATATATATATATATATATATATATATATAAGTGGGTTCCATATTACAAGATCAAAGCTTTACTTAATTGAATAAGTAAAGCTCAAACTTGTAATATCGAAACCGTAAATTGTCGAAGGGCTAATTTAACATAGGTAAACACTTCTCTTGGTCATTTTGTGGAGTATGCCCGTTTCTCCAATTTGGAGCAATCTCAGAATTGGTATATTTAGGTGGGGAGTATGTAGGCACAGCCCCCAAATCGGGGGGTGGGGTGGGGGGTGAAGCCCCCCTCTTGATTACGGATGTAAAGTTTTTTTTTTTGATTCAGCCGAGGAAAGTGTTGCCCCTTGGTTGAATCGGCCATTTGACAAGTTTGGTTGTCGATATTACAAGATTGAGCTTTAGTTATTCAATTAACTAAAGCTTCGATGTTGTAATATAGACAGTATAAGTGTCTATACTACAGATTTTGTTGCATGCCTTAGGGTGTTGTGAGGCATAAGGCCAAGGAGGGCCTTCAACCCTTAGGTATGTAGTGATATTAATACAAAGCACAACCCTAAGTGCATTATACCATCTATAAAATAATCATTTGTATTTTTCTTGCATTAAAAGTTTAAATTGACAAGTTTTGAGACCAAAAGCATTTATTTCATATCCTATTCTGATGTAAAATTGTCCATCTTCCAAAATGCACATTTTCTTTTAAGGCATTTCTGCCTGATTAATAAATATGACCACTGCAACATTCATGAAGTCCAGAGAACTATGAAATCTACAGGTTTTGTGCCAAGTACCAATAACTATCAAGCTGTAGATATTTTTTTACAAAATGATCAACACTGTCATCATATAGCACTATGTAATTAATTATGACGCGGTCAAGTTATTATTCTGCCACATAGAATTGTTTTATAATTGATGTGTACACATTTTGCACCTGGCATGTGGAATCATCTTTCAAGAATTATTAGGAATGACTGAATGAATAATGAATTCATAGCATGCTGAAATATTTTTCTGAACTTTTATAATTAAGAAAGCTGCAAAGAAACATTGCCAAATTTCCGGAAAGTATGAAAATATAGCATATATGGTTCAAACTATGATCTGTGGTTCAAGCTGTATGATAATGAGGAAATTATTTAAAAACACAATGCTCTCAGGTTGCTTCTGAGAACCAACACTTGTGCCTTGTGGATAAATGCAGCCTCATGTTTTTTGGCAGTTAGCACAAATTATGTATTATTACATACTAAACTTTCATAAATCTCAACTCAAGGGTGTAAACTAATTTCCTTCTAAAGGTAAAAAATGCTTTTAAGGCTGTTAAAGTACATCAGAAGCAGCAATATCTTTATTAAGGTTTCTACACATTTCAAAAACATTTTATGAACTAACTCTAAGTTGCTATTTTAGTGGTTATGACCAACTGAAAGACTTTCAGAGGGTTAAAATATGTCTAATTTTCTAAATATGAAAATGTATCTAAAATGCTTTTGGTCTGTCTGTCTGTCCCTCTCTCTCTCTCTCTCTCTCTCTCTCTCTCTCAGTAACTTCTTCTTCACCTTTACTCTAAGTTTGGATAACTGCAGTGTCATAGTTCACTGTTCACAGTTTTTCCTAACACTGAAAATAGAAAGTTGATCATAGAGTGTTTGCCATGGAAAGTACAATTGTGTTAAGTAAACTTATCGTAACAGTAGATGTTGAAATGATCACTGATGTAGTAGCCTTAGCTAAATAGGTTATATCCTGCCAAGGATATAACAGCTGACCAGCTTCCAAACTTTCAGGGTACCTCTGACACACTCAAACTGTCAAGCGGCTCAAGTTGAACTAACTAAAAGACAAATTTTGGAGCAAAGCCCTTGAGAGATTTCCTCCCAACAGAGAGAGGAAGGCTAAGCCATGAAAGGACAATGCTAGGAATAATAAAAAAATAAATGTCCAGACCCTACCATAGAAAGCACACCATAAAACAAGGGGGATGGAGGGAGAGTGCAGCTACTGCAGCAGTGATCATTCAAACATCTACTGTTAACGGTAAGTTTACTTACACAGCTGTACGAAGTTTATCATGTTGATCACTGTTGTAGTAACTTTAGCTACATGAGTAGATTACCATACCTAGCTACATTTGGGAGGCAGAAGGAGAAGAAACAAGGATCCCCTGGAGAATGGTCCTAGCAAAGCCTGACCTGGACCTACAGATGTAATCAAACTTATAGTGCTTTGTAAAAGTATGTACAGAGGACCAAGTAGCAGTATCTAGAATACTTCTAGGATCCACCCCTTTCCAAAAATCCACAGATGAAGCCAAGCACCTGGTAGAGTGGGCCTTGACCTTGCCTGGAATAGTTTTGTTATGGTGAGTATAGCAAAAGGTAACAGCCTTAGATAATCATTTGGAAATAGTGTATTTTGACACAGGTTGTCCATTTTTCCTGTCCCTTCTTTTTAACTTCAAAAGAAATGAACAATTAAGCCGAGGATCTGAAAGATTTAGTTCTGTCAAGATAGTACCTGAGCTGTCTGTGGACATCCAAGGTATGAAGTATCCCTTCTCCTTCCTTGTTAGATTCAGGAAAGAAAATAGGGAGATGGAGAGTATGGCTTAAAGTAAACTTGGACACCACTTTAAGCATAAATGAAGGATTAGTTCTCAAAGAAACCCTGCCCCTATGGAAAATGAGATATGATTTACTCACCATTAAGAGCTTGCAACTCAGATACCCTTCTTGCAGAAGTCAAGGCAATCAGTAAAATTGTTTTCCACATCAAGAACCTCAAGTCAGGTTAGCTGATTATAATGAAGCTAGTGTTAACTTTTCTAACACAGAATTAAGATCCTAAAGAGGGCCACCAGCTTTCTTGGAGGCATCTTATGTAAAACCACTTTCAAAACATTTTGAAATAAGACTGCATTGAAAATAAAAAGGATCCATGGGCAATCATGTTGAAATGGCTGACAAATGAACTTTGATAGAGGAATAAGAAGGACTATAAGATCATTACTCACACAAATACTGTAAAACTAGAGAATAACTTGTTCTGAATGGGTGCTGTTTATGTTTCTGGCACCAACTAGAAAACCTTTCCCATTTGCTAATATATGATTTTCTACTAGCAGACTTTCTTGTCTCTGTTACTACCTGCTGTACATCCTTTGTAAACAGGTGCGTAAAAGGAACTAAAACCTTGCCATCCAGGCAGTTAAGTTGGTTTATGTCAAGGTGAATCAAACACCCCATGTTCTTCTGTGAGTAGATCCATTCTGTGAGTAAGCTTTTGTTAATTTCCTTTGACCATTTCCAAAACAAAGGAGAACCATGGATGTCTGGGCCAGAAGGGAGTCACCACAATGATCTTGGGGATTTTTTTCTGAATCATCAGAACTACCCTGGATATTAGTCGAACAGGTGGAAAAGCATGCAGGAACATTCCTGTCCAAGGAAAAGAAAAGGCATCTGTTTTCCAGGACTTCTTGCATAGAGTCCTGGAAGAGAAACTTGCCAGTTGATTGTTCAGACAAGAGGCAAAGAGGTCTACTTGAGAAACTCCCCACTGATGGATCACCTCTTGGAAGAGCCCTGATTTAGTTTCCATTCAAGAAGGTTTGCGCTTGTCCTTCTCAGCTTGTCTGCCACACAGTTTTGATCTGACAGAATGTAGGATGCCTGTAGAGTGATATTTTGCTATGAAGCTATATCCCAAGTTAACATGGCTTGTCTCCAAAGGGGGTATGACCTGGTAACCCATTGTTTGTTGATGTACCACATGACCGTGGTATTCTCTGTATCCACTTGAAGAGCTCCTGGGTACCAAAGATTGTTCAGAGTTGAGTGTCTTGATCAGGACAAACATCTCCTTGATATTTATGTCCTTTGTGTCCTACACCCCCCTGCACTTTTACTCCTCCTGAAAATCCTCCCAAAGCAAAGTCCAAGACATTTGTGATGGCTGGCAGCTTCGGAGCAGAGAAGAAGGGGAGATCTGGATTTAAGGATATATGCTATCTCCAACAAATGATTTCTTTTCTGATAAACCCCAGCACTGGGATTTGAAAAGATAAAGGGAGTTGGTGCTAGAACCAAAGAGAGAGGAACCACTGTATCTTTCTCAAGTGGAGGCTTATCAAGAGTAGCATGAGAATTATGGGTACCATGAGACCCAAAATCCTGAGATATTCCCTTGTAGTGACTGAAGTCTGAGTGGAAAACCTTAGAAATAGATCTAGATATATATCTATTTTTCCTAACATTGCAGGAACACAATCCTCTGTGAAAGAATCAAGAAAGACTCTTGAATGTTCTCTTGGAATCCCAGCTTATGTAAGAGGTCTCTCACCCAACACAGATAGATTCCTGACACATTGAAAAAAGACACTGCAGAGATAAGCAAGTCATCTAAATATGAAAAAAAAATCTGTATACCATGTAGCCTGCAATACATTAGAACCAGAGCTAGACTGTTTGTGAACACTGTTAGTGCAGTGAATAGTCTAATGTGTAAGGCAGAGCAATGATAATGTGATCCAAACACAAAAGAACCTTAAGAAACATCTGAAGTCTGGACAAATAGGGATGCAATGATAAGCATCTTTTACATCTAGTGCTACCAGGAAATTTGAAAGAAGAAGGGGTAACAGGTTGTGAAGCAAAATCATTTTTAATTTGTACACTATTACAAATGGGTTTGGGAAAAAAATGATCCAGAACTGGTCTCTAAGCATTTTTTATTTCACTAGGGACATCCTTGAATAAAATCACTTCCCCACCTGGGAAAGAGGAACTAGTTCTCCTTGGGACAGCATGTGATGAAGAACCAGTGGAAACAAAAGAGTCTGATCTGAAGAATCAAAAATTATCCCCTGGAAAGAAGGAATTTCCTCCTACTGCCATCTATAACCTGGATGAATGTTTCTCAGAAATTATTTGCCTGAAACTACCTGTTGCCAAAGAGAAAAATGGAGATTCAGGCTTTCTGAAAGAGAAAAGGGTGGAAGGTCACACGATCTAATGAATAGTCATTCAGACTTGTTGGACAGTGCTTGATTTTGGGAGGCTCAAGACTTCTTTTTGGAACTCCTTTGCCATTTCTTCTTTTTGGAACTCCTTTGCCATTTCTTCTTAAATATCTGTTTACCAGTATTTCATTGAGATTATTTATTCAGCTTTTTGCCAAACTGGATGAGGCTATAGAAAATCCCTTGGAAAATTTGGAAAAGGAGGGCTGAAAAACCCTAGAGATTCCTTGGAACAACTTGCCCCTTCATCACACTTTTTGATCACCTCTGTAACAGAGAGGCCAAATACTAAATCTCTAACCAAGGGTGAATTTAAAATCTCACTTTTAACATCTTCTAAGAGGTTCTGAGAATGTAGCCATACAAACCTCCTCAAAACAGTACCAGTGGCCATAGCCTGAAGGAAGCATCAACAGAGTTATACAGATACTGTACACAATGAGTAGTGGCATGCAAATTAGAAGAAACTAACATTTTTCCTAACAGTAAGAAACTTCAGATAAAACATTCCTCACACTCACAATTAGTCAGAACAAACTGTAAAATATGACCCTGACAATTTAAAATTCTGAAAGTCATTGTTGCAGAAGTGTACACTTTTGTCCCATACGTATCAATAATTTTCCCATCTTTATCAGAAAGAGTAGTGGTGGAATTTACTAGGTGCTTAGTAACAGTGGGATCAACTAGAGCCAGGCCAGTAATTCTGCCAGTATCAGTAAACTTCGTTACTAGCTAGTAAATACAATATCTGGATGCCAGAAAAGAAGAAACTTAGAGAGGCTAAAAGAAAATAAACTAGAAAAGGTGAAAAGAAAGCACTGACTAGGAAGAATCCTGTAGTTGTTCAGCAAAAAACAGTTCAAGCTCCAGCTTTGGTGCAAGATATAGCTTCCAGTAATCTAGAAGGAAAAAATAAATCAAATGTGCTCAGAGCTGATTAAAATAAACAAAATATTGAAGAAGTATATCAGCTCAAATAACAAAAGGCTGGAAAATGGAAGAAGCTTTAAACAGCTATTCAAATAGATGAACTGATAAAACTTAAAAATATCTGAGTTTGAAATGAAGAAAAGGTTGTATGAAGACTGCTCAAGAAGAGTTGTTTCAAAAATGGTAAAGTTACAAGACAGAGCATACAGAGAAAACCTGAGATTTTCTACTGTACCAGAGAAAATAGAAGCAAAAGACTGTGTTAATTTTATGAAAGCACAGATAAGCAACTGAACTTATATTCTACAGCAGGATTTATTAATTGAAAGTGCACATTGTGTGGATGCTCCAAACCTGGCTTTGAGAAAACAGTCAAGATCTATATTGGTAAAGGTGTAATCATACAGCAGAAATAGTTGATCCTGACAAAGCTGCGGCAGAAGGGCAAAGTATTACACATTGGACACAGTAGAGTATTTGTAGGAAATGATTATTCATATTACGCCAGTCAGAAGGGAAGCAATTTTATCCCAGCAATCAGGGAATGTCGAGATGCAGGTGTGAGATTCAAGCTGCTGTATCCAACTGTCTTCAGAATATGTTTTCCTGGAGGATCAAAGTCATTTTTGATACAGAACAAGCTAAGGATAAAATACAAAAGTCTGTTCAAAAATGAGCCAACAAACAGAAGGGAGCTCTTCTTATTCTTCTGATAATAACACGCATAGGAAGACTTTGCCAGTAAAACCTTTTCCAGTGTTCCAAAGGAAAATGCTTGAAAGACAGAAAAACAGTACAGGAGTTGACTAGAAGAATCAGGAGTACCTTGGACTTGAACCAGAGTCTGGGGTTGGAAAATGGATATGAACAAAAGAAGACAAGCAACACAAAATCAGTGAATAAATGTGCAATTATAAAGCATCAATCACATTTGCAAAATATGGCTTTGCAAGAAAAAATGGAAAGACTGGACATTTGTTGACATTGTTAAACTTGTTGGAGACTGAAAAGCATATACACCACTTCATGTCATTAATATTTGGAAGGACACTAAGGGTGAGGGGAAAAAGTAACTAATTAAAACAATTTTTGTTCATAACAGGATTTGTATAAAAGATGTCATGATATAAATAACATGTTATATAGTAAAGCATTGTCAGTTATCATTGCATATGATAAAGATACAAAAGTAAATAAGTACCTTTTTTCCTCTTTTAGTTTTAAGAAATATAGGCATTATAATGTAAAAAGAGAAGAAAGGCAGGACAAAAGCATGTTTAAGTTGGTAGCCTGAATTAAACTCGAAACTAGACCCAGTAAACTACATCTATTCAAATAATTTGAAAAGGAGTAGATACCTGCTTGGTTTTTTGTTTCTCTTTGACAGGATAAATGGGGCCAACCATGTTACTAATGGAAATAGCAGCTTCCCCAGGGATGGGTACAGCATTCTAATACAACAGGAAAACCTTCCTTGTTCCCTCTCCCAGTACTGACAACAGTGTATCTCCCTTGCCCACTGAAGTGACCCCCAAGAGTTGCAGAGGACATGTCTAACTCCTGGTCCTTAGTGGCTGTAGGTGCTACACCAGAAGGATCTAGGGTAAAAGTTGAGTCATCTGAGGTACAACAAATGGCCCCAGCAGAATCATCCACCTGTGGCTGTGGAAAATTGCTAGCTTGCTGTAATGAGTAAGGCTTTCTTTTTTTTTTTCCTTTTTGTGGCTGGAAGAAGGACTGAACATGGAACCAGTTTTCTGTTCCACAGTGAAGCCACAAATTGCGCCCCTTTTCCTGGGGAAAACAAGCAGCAAATGCAGGTAAACGCTAAAAGTCTACAAAAGTTACTATTTTGACAAAAACACAGTAAAATGCACTTTAAAACACTATGCCACAAAAGTAAAATAAACACAGTTTCTCCACAGAAAAATGTTTTCAGTTACTTTACAGCACGTTTAAACTGACAGGAAAAATGAGCTCTGCATTTAAAAGTATGCTACAGTCTTGTGATAGTCCATTAAAGCACAATATTCCTAGCTTTAAAATAACTTTCCTGAAAAGGAAAGTGATAAAACAGCAACAACAATAATAAAATGGAAGTTGTTTTTCTCCAAAGGGAACTTATCGGGCCATCATAGGAACATCACAAGCCAACTGTTGATTTTCGCAAGCCTCAGAGGAGCATACTCATGGGTGTCAGTAAAGCTCAGAAAGGCTTTGTGCCCAAACATGCCTTTTAGTCACCTTAGCTTGAGCTGCCTGACAGTTTGGGTGCATGGAAGATGACCTGAAGCTTTGGAAGGTTATAGATTGGCAGGTTATAACCCATATAAATAAAGCTACTGCAGCAGTGATCAATATGATGAACATCAAGTTTCTACATTCTGCTGGCAATAACTGATTTTTGTTTTAAAATTCTGTGCATGTTGAGTTAGAAAGGCCTTCATGACAGCTTTCAGTTATATGACTTCCAGGTAAAACAAAAGACCTGTCCTTCAACAAAAAGTAAAGTTATGGGGAGATTTTCATATTTCTACCATAAGAAAACAGTTATAATCAAAACTATGAAAGCTATTTTCTACTGGTGCTTGCACCATCTACAAATAAATTTCAAATGAAGAAAATAAATATACAGATCACAAATAATCACACACACACACACACACACACACACACACACACACACACATATATATATTTATATATATATTTATATATGGATTGTTCATAACACTGAAAACTCAAAACACTGAAAGTGAGAAAACTTCATAATATAGAAGAACAAAACACTGAAACCAAAACAGTGCAAACTCAAAACACTGAAAACACATATCATACATATACTGAGTTTAAACAACATAAATTATAGCACTTTCCACGAAGTGTAAGCAGGGGGGCAAGCCACCCTGCACCCCCCACACCCCCTGCTACTTAAATATATCAACTCCAAGATTGCACTTAGTGTAGTGAAGTGCAATCTTGGAGTTGATATATATAAGTAGCAAGGGGTGTGGAGAGGGGCACAGCCCCCCACATGGGGGGGTGCAGGGGGGCTTGCCCCCTTGCTTACACTTGGTGGAAACTGCTATGATTTATGTTGTTTAAACTAAGTATATGTATGATATGTGTTTTCAGTGTTTTGAGTTTTCAAGATTTTGAAGTTTCAGTGTTTTCACTTTCAGTGTTATGAAGTAAATATATATATATAAACAACTCTATGGTCATTACATTTATGGAGGAAAAGAGAAACTTCACAAAACTGCAAAACCATCTCAGCCAACATATTTTTTTATGCTTTCATGACCAAGCATGTGAGCCTTGCTATGTCCAAAAACCATTATATGTGAAAAAGTTATGCTAGTGTTTATATAAGAGTGAGACAGTCACAGAAACATTAAGGAAAATGTATTTTTATTTACTATATGGTTCATTTTTAACTATAGGATACAGTTCATTTTTCAGTTATTATAAAGGCAGAAACCTGGTTGTTGTGATGGAATAGCTGAATCTGTGCATTAATTTATTTGTGACTGTCAGCCTCTCTATTGACATAAAGGGATGATGCACTGACTACACCCCAGGTGACTTAGTGGCCTGGGTGACTGACGGAATGGCAAGAGAGGGATGAGTATTATCATCTCGGTGTGGGTTAGTGTTCTCATGGGTATTTACTGTGTCCACCCCTGGTGGTGGCTTGGGATGGCACACTGGAAGATGCACCTAAAGAGGGGGTTAGGATGTTGAAATGGCTGAGCTGCTGTGGAGGCAGGGCAATGTACTGCACATCTACACTGCACTCCTGTCCCCCATGCGTACTATTGGGTCTAAAAAGGGAAGGGGGCAACAGGTATGTCATAAGCAAAAGACTACCTATATGAATGGTCAGACATGCTGAGCCCCTGGATGCCTTACTCCACAATTGGATCCAGCAGTACTGGTTTAAGTCTTGGGGGGGCAAGGAAACACAGCCAGTAGACCCAGTGTGGGCAGGTATTGGAGTGCTGGGCCTGTACCAAAAAGGATGGTGGTGGGAGAAAAAGTGAGTAAAAAATAGTTTGTGACAACCAGTGTTTATGGAATTTATTTTCACCTATACAGAGAACAGATCTGATTCACAGATAAAAGTAATATTACTGGGCAACTTTCCTTGTCCCTTTTAAGAATAAATAAATAACTGGATGATTTCATAGCTCACAGCTAACATTTTCCAAATGCTATGAAGTTGTATCAAACAAAAGTAATCATTTATCTGATGTCTGTATGAATCTAACACATTATTACTATGGAGATAGGAAAAAGCAACTCCACTGCTCATACGTCTCCCACAGTGAAGGACAGCTGTAATAAAAGTATAGCAGGGTATGCATTAAATAACCTTAGAATTGCAAATAGGACTGCAGCCACTTTGCCACAAATGGGTTCCTTACAGCTGGTTGAGCTCCAAGTGTTCGAAGACAAGTTCCTCAAAGCCAGGGACTCAACCATGCTGTAGCCCATTGTAAGTCCAATTGCTCCCATTCAAACTTGAATATGAGTTCAGTCAAGCAGCTGGTGCATGCTAAATGCTCGCATCCTAGGGAAAGAAGTGTGAAGGTGGCCACAGATGAGGTAGGCCAAAAAGGGAAACATGGATGGGGAGTTTAGGTGTAAGGAGGCGGATTTTCGGTTAAGGGAGCGAGTTAAAGTTTAGGCTTAGTAAAGGGAAGGGATTGTAGGTTTAGGGAGTAATACAGACTTTAGATTTATGGACTGGGTAGGAGTTTTTAGGGTTAGGGTAAGAGTTCTAGGAGGGTTAGTTAGCCTAAAGTGGCAGCAGGAAAGTGTGCTATGAGCTAATGGTACATGAGCATTTGTAGTAGATCAACAAATGGGTTTCTTACAGCTAGTTGAGCACCATGCACTCAAAGATAGGTTCCTCAAAGCCAGGGAGTTAGCCGTACTGTAGCCCATACACCCAGCTGCTCAAGGGCTAACTCAAAGCAGCTACCACGCAGCTGGTGCATGCTAAAAGCTCACTTCCTAGGGAGCAAAGTGCAGAAATGTTGATGGACCAAGTAAGATGGTAAGGAAAACATGGAGGGGGAGTTTAGATTTAGGGATGGGAAAGAGATTTTAGGTTTAGGGGGTGATTGACAGTTTAGCTTTAGGGATTTGGTGGGAGTTTTTAGGGCTAGGGCAGGGTTCTAGAAGAGATAGCTATTTCACGGGGACTAAGTTAGTAGGAGTTAGGGCACTTGCCAACATGAGCAATAGGAAAATGGCAGAATTGGAGTATGTCATGAGATAATGGTAAGTGAGCACTTGTAGTACACCCACTGTAAAGTGACCCTGCAAGATAAACCACTGTCACAACTTGTGAGCACTGACCTGGATGGAAATAATAAGTAAAATAAATTAATCTCATTCAGTGCTTGAGCACAAAATATGATATATGTCCATATATGTAGTGCTAGCTAGTCTTTTTGAAATAGTATGTATCACTGGGAGTCTCTACATTTATCAACCAGCTCACTTTTGGATATTCCAAGGACATAAAAAAGTATGGTGATACCCTTTATTCTACTGCTGTTGCAAACAAATGGAAATCTCTTCCAGTTACATCTCACACTAACTACACTATAATAGTAGTGAAATATACGTAAAATGTGAAAACGTAGGGTGACATGACGACTCCTGCCTTCACTTAAGCACTTCTAATTAATCTGTCAAAATCATGCAACAGTGTATTAGGGTCAGTAGATTGTACCATACTTTACATTTTCCTTATGATATTCAACTTAAAGAACACCCCTCTACTTCCTTGTCTAACCTATTCATTATTCATTCACCGGTGTCTTCTCAGATGTCCTGTGTCATTTCACTATCCTAAGAAATTATCATTCATATGGTCATAATCACGTTAGCTAATGAACTGCAGGCAAATAACTACCATCATGTCCCTTTATCTCTGCTTATGCTCAGACTCTAGAACTGTTATCCCATGGTTCTTATTTTTACTTATAATAATTAAAGTAAAACAAAATAACACCATGGTTTTATCTTTCTTGGACTCAGATATTGTATACCCTTTATACTTTTATTTATATATTGATTTAATTCTGTGCTTTTCAAAAGGCAGCTCTATTTGATCCCATGTCTCCATACTTTTAATATTACGTCCCTTTCACACATTCTGTATTCTCATTGACTTACCATACCTCTTACCTGAGATATTCTTAACTACTCTGTATGCTTGAATTCCATAATGGCTATTTCTGCTACGCGTTTGCACTATCAATGAGACTCATAATTCACTGTCAGTTGTTCATGCTGTTAATGCATAAGTATGCCAAGTTATACCCAGCATTTCCAATTAACTTGCAGGTTTGAATTCTGAATTGTTTCTACTTTAAAAGTAATTTTCCTTTTTCAGATCTTGACGGGATTTGAATTATTTCCGTGGAGAACTGATTGCAATCAGTTTGTCCAAGTCTGCTTAGAATATAATCACATTCTAACTGTACATGCCAATATCTCTTATTACTAATATGCAGTGTAGGTTAAGTTGTGAACTATTAGTTAGCACAATAGGATTTATGTATGTTTCTGTAGTTACCAACTTCAACTCTTCATAAAACGTTGTGTATGTTGATTCTTGTAGACTATGTCCTTTTTCCTCCAGGCCTCACATACACACAGTGCCTGTCCAGTGGGTCCTTCCCAATGAACAGATAGAGAGATAGATAGATAGATAGATAGATAGATAGATAGATAGATAGACAGATAGACAGAAAACAGGCACCCAAATAGATATAAAGTAATACAAAAGGGCTTTGCAGGTCAAGAAGTTGTAGTAAGATCAGAAGCTATCAGGACTGCCGAATTTGCAGGATTATTTAAACAGGCATAAAGACTAAGGAACAGAAGTGAGGGTTTTTTTGGTTGATGTTGGCAATTTCTTTGGGTGTCACAGGTAGAGGAGTGAAAGCATAATAAAAGACTACATCTGAATGAGACGAATATAAAACATCACAAAAATGGCAATTCCTATAAACTTTTGCCATCTGAAACCACATCTCTATTGTCTCAGCTAAAACATTCAGTGGAGTAAAAAACATGATCAAGAAACAATAAAGTAACTTTGTACAACAAATAACATTTTATTGTCCATGACAATCCCTTTCAGAATGAAAGATTTGTTCCAAAGTAGTTACATGAAGTGCAGAAGGATCACCATTATACAGGGGCAACATGATATGAGACACTGAGAAGAGAAAGAATTGCAGCACATCTACGGTTGTTCAGTTAAATGGTGATAAAAACAGGTCCTGCAATTAAAACTAGCTAAAATATTGCTCATAAGACTGGAACTGATTCTGCTGGTATCTGGTAGTTTTTACTGCTCTCTAACATCTTCAAACCCAGCGTCAATTTCATTGACTCCTGGCTAGTTGATAAATGAAACCACAGCTAGGAATAATCACAAAATCAGAACCACCCCTGTTTGTAACATTCTGCTGATCTGCCTTGACAATACTGTCAGCCCCCCAGGTAGTCAGTTGTACTGCCATCCACCTAGGTGAAGTTCTTCTCACCCTAGCCTTCTCTGTTAAAAAACTTATCCAAATTCAGTGTTGTGTAGGTAACCAAAACCAAAACTAGACTCAGTCCCAGTTCTGGTAGATATATTCTCTGGATTATATGGTGTAAATAATTAAGTTTCTGTATACAGTATGCACTGGCTTCTTCTCTCATCGAGCACTTCCATAAAATCACCAGATTTATTGTCAACAAAGCTTACACAGTGCAATCACTAATAAAACTTTGATCATTTTACTTAACTGTAAGAAGCCCTTTCATCTTTCAGCTTATATTCTGAGACTGGAATGTAGAAATTTGTTTAACTCAATACAGACATTGCTGTAAGATTGTTCTTCCAGTCTGTCTTTTTTCTGTTGGATAAGTATTTTTAAGTATATGTCAAGTACAAACTATCAAAAGTTCAACCACACATCCATCAAAAATATATGTATCAAAAATTACATTATTGACAATTTTTGCAACAAGACACTAGTCATCCTGTATCCCCAAACACCACAAATTATATATACTGACTCCGAGATCACACTACAGTGGGGAAAGTGGGAATTCTCAGTCCCCACTGAATCATGATCTTGCATATCCAAACACTGTCAAAATGTAATAACTGCATTTTCAAAGGTTTTTTTTTAATGTTCAAACAACTGACAGTTCAAACAATTGAAAGGAACCTATATTCTTTCAAAGCTACCAGAAATATAAGATGGATCATGTACATCTATATATTAGTCAAAATCTTCAGAAGGAGACTGACAGGGCATGGCTTACTATAAACAGGCCACATAGTTCCACAGACTACTTTAACTTCCCCAAGATAAGAAGCAACTGTAAGGAATGTATTAAACACCAAAAACAGAGGTTTGCAAAATAAAACAGTATGAATGATTCACCAAAAATATGAACAAGAAGGGCATAGATTGATCAGATTTACTTTATTCAATGACATGCATGGCAGAACTAAACCATGTCTGTGCATTCAATATTTCACTAGCATTAACTTTTGATTATTATTTCAGTAATGACAATAAACAATGCAAATATATTAGTTCAATAAAAATTAAAGGTAAACTGAGAATTAAAAAATAACACTACAAATGTACTGCAGTAATCTTCCTGATCTTATGACTGTGTTTATTCCAACCAAATAATTCTCATCTGCTAACTGAAACAATATTCTCACTGTTCAGAAAGTAGTTAAGAAAACCAAAAAGGGTATTCCATGTATGCGGTGTGTATTTGTGTGTATCTGTGTGTACACGTAAATGCATATTTGAATACCTGCAGAGAGGGGAGGCCCATAGTATATTTTAACAAAACTCTTTTATGTGATTCACATGTCTTGAATCCCATCTAATTAAACAGGCCATATAAACCTGTACATAGGATGATGGGTTTCAATCCCTGTACCACCTTAACAAATATAAATAAATTTGATGTCTCAAGACCTTGGTGTTAGAAATATTTTCAATGGGAGCCAGTTCCATAAACTGTGAATGATGGGTCGTGGATATCTTCAAAATTACCCAATTAGGCAAAAATCATGCCCAGCCTTAGGAATAAATGAATTAGGGTGCCATTTCACCAGAAGTGCACTTCTGACTTATTCATTGTTTTCTCAAGAAAAAAAATAGGTTGCTTCTACTACATGCCCCTGTTTGAAGCAGTCATGGTTGTGATATTTATAAGCAAAAGCTGCAGACCTTTCATGTTCTGTGATTCCTGCTCTGTCTTTGTCTGTCTTATGAGTTAGACAATGAACCATTATTTATTGTCTAGACTGTATGCAAGACTGAGAAGGAAGTGTGGACATTTTGAACAAAGGAATGGGTGTAATGGTCATTATGAAAATAAAAACATCCTCTGGAGTCCGTATCTCTCAGAACTGTGAAACTCTGTAATACTGTAAAGAGGTCTGGGTGCAGCATGATGTGGATTGTAATAGGTAAAAAAACTGTTATTATCCTGAGAGGTAACCATATATTATGGTATGTGGACAGTTGTGTAGGATGAATGCATATTTGGGTGTAGCAAATTGGAATATGTTATGCAGTCTTTGGCTGATGTATGTTTGTGTGAAATAGAGTTTAAATAAATTACTGACAGACATCAGTACAGAGTCAACAAGGTGAATATAATTACTGTGTATGGGGCTGTGTGCTGTTGTTTGCTTACATTAAAGAGTCAATATTCTAGCTGTATAGAACTTATGATTATCTGTGTGAAACAAGTGAATAATTTACTGTTGCTTGCTACTGTGCATTGGAGTAAAACAGAGTTGGAATACACTGTTGTGGCCATGTATTTACTTTGTTTGTTTGTTATTAGAGTCAAACCTCTGTGGTAAACATATTTGCCAGGTATGGTAAAACTGTGTGTTTGAAAATGCGTGTTTGAAAATGACTGATCCTGCTATTACTTAATGTAAATAGACATTATTATGTATTTCTGTAAAATAAGCCTGAATAATTGTGGCTGGCTACTTTGTGTTTATGTGAGACAGAGTTGAAATAAATTACTGTGGCCTTTTTTTGTTATTACAGGAATCTGATCTGTACATAGCAAAATGACTGTAAATACTGGGCACATTGACCATCTGTGGATGAAAGTGACTGACCTTGCTGTCATTTGCTCCACTTAAATAGTCATATCTTAACTTTTCAGAACTAAATTCTATTTATATGAAGCAAGTTGGAATACTGTACTGTGTCTACTGTTTGTGTGAAACAAATTGTGAAACATTATACTGGCTGATTTTATAGCTACCCCATCTGAGATGTACACAGTCAAAGTGATCGATACCCCATCTGATATGTACACAGTCAACAAAGAGACTATAACTGCTGGGCATAGGGCAGCCTGTAATGAAAGTGATGGAGTCTGCTGCCATTTGCTTGGTTTAAATAGTCATTCATCTGGCTTTGCAGGATTAGTGTGAACTTGTGGGAAGTAAGAAATAATTTGCTCTGACTAATGAGTACATTTGTGAAACAAACTTAAAATACATTATAATAGACATTTTTTACCACAATCAGAAATCTGAATTTTATGCAGTCAACAAACTGGCTAAAATGTTGTGTACTGAGGCAGACTGTGGAAAAAAGTGACTTACCTCCTGCTGTTCTTTACTCATAGCTAAATAATCACTGGTCTAGATTTGCAGGAGCAGTGTGACACAATGTATTGTATTTACTGTAATTGGTGTAAAATGATCATTGCTGTGACTTATGCATGTACAAATGTGCATATGTGGGAAGAGGATGTTGCTGTGTATCTAGGAGTAACAATTTGGCCACATTTTCTTTCACTTTTCACCACAGTCATACGTTAGCATTGTATATAATATGTGACGGTCTTAATTGGTGACCTGGGTAAAATGCATGTGTGGCTGCTTTTCTGAGGAACCTGCATGACCTTCTTCTCTTTGCATGGGCTTTAGTATCCATTTGCTATAGTTTACTATAATACTTGAACTGACATTCCTTCAATTTGTTTGAAGGTAATTGTGTAGGGCAATACGGCAGTGTGGTGAGTAGCATCATTGCCTCACAATAGAAAGTCTTTTGGTTTAATTCTTATTGGGGTGCCTTCTATTCAGAGTCTGCATGTCCTTCCTGTGTTTATGTGGGTTTTGTCTGGGTATTCTAGTTTCCTCCTACATCTCAAAGATATGCAATAGATAGATTATAAACATTAACTTACCTGTAGGTGTGTGCAACATGGAAGAAATGTCTGATGAGCTACTCCCTTTACCTACTTGCATGGTAAACTCTGTTGATGGCATTGGCTGTTCATGGCATTGTCTTGTCAGAGTAGGTATCAGCATGTGTATGCTAGAATGAAAAATAATATCAGTATATCTTGTAATAGATTGTCAAGGACAATGTTAGTTTAGTTCTGCATGTGTAAAAAAATAATATCATTAGTTTCATCTGTGGACAGTCACAATATTGGGGACACAGACATATCTCTTCTGGGAAAAAAATATTAACTGTTAACAAATAGTTATCTTTCAGCAATAAGGCATGAAATGCATTATAGAACATCTAGCCCTTCAGTGCTTCTGTGGGCCTGGCAACCTCGACATACCCAGCTATGTAAGGAAATGTTGATACAGGTGAGTAGGGTAGTCCAATTGTAATACTCTAACCAGGGCTCCACTGAGTCTAAAATCAGTCATACTGATAAATGCACAGAAGGTTGCTATAACAAGAATGGCAGCTGGGAGCAAAGTGATCATTATCTGTTTAACTTTCATCACAGTCAGTATCTTGAATACTTGCACACAATGTTGCTATAGATTGTTTATGTATTGACCAGGAGCAGCAAGTTGGAATGCATTACACTTATCATTATTTTACTCATTTTCCTCATAATCAAGCATCAGACACGTATATTGGTGGCCATCATTTGTAGGATATATTAAGAGGCAAATTCTGTATATTTGTTCAACAGCACCAAATTGAAATATGTTAATAAGATTTTATGTTCTTTCAATTTTGTCCAAGTTTGACATCAGAGGACTACACAGATAGTGACTACTTTTTGAGCCTAGAGGTGTGGAAGCAAGCTGTCCACATGCATGTCAGAAAGAACTTGAAATATATGACTGAGATCATTTGATCGTTTATTTTTTCCCTTTCATCCCAATATAATATCAGATTGGTGCCTAGAAGATGACTATCATTTTGGGGGTGGAGGGAGGCAGGCAGTATTACCACATATAATATAGACACCCTCACAAATGTTTGTCTTCACATTTTATTGGGAAACACTATTTTATCATCTTTGAGCATTAAGACTTGGAAGCAACTTATTTCTACCTTGAAAAAAGAAGATTGAATTTCTGTCCATAGTCAGGATTTTAATTTATATCATAACTGAATCAAAATGTTGAAAAAAGCTTTATACTGTATCTTGCAGTTTCTTCATCTCCAGATCCCACTTAATTTAAGTATTTCCACCATTACAGTTCAGTCTTGCCCCATTAGGATGTGTTCTAAGGATGAATTAAATAATGGAAAAAGACATGTTGGCAAGACAGATATGTGTCTGAGAGGATCCTCATGCTCTGGAACAGGCTGTCCATCTATGTGAAGCACAGCCCATCCTTATCCCTGATTTAAGTGTAACCTTGACCAATGGATGGGCAGTCAAAAATTCATAAACTTCTAAACACTTAAGAATGAGGGTAGCAATCCAAAAACCACTAAGTTTTGTCTATTTTACTTAGTGTGTTTTTTGGCTTTGTCTATTACTGTTTTTTCAGTCACTAAAATTAGAAAGTCGCCCTGTGTCTGGCCCCCACATCTCTAACAGAGGCAGACAGTAATGCCCAGACTAACATTCTTCCCCCATCTAACATCTAGAAACATCATAACTAACATACTCTCTCCTAATAAATGCCCATGATACTTAGGGATGCAATTGGGTTGGGTTGCATGAATAGGCTTATAACAGCCCTGGTGGTTGTCATCTTGAGTCTATATCACATTATCGGATGATGAAAAGAGCGAATGCTCTTTCATCGATCTGATAATGTTGAAAGGAGAAAAAAGCAAAGCCACAGAACATCGATTTCTTTCTCAGAGAAAAAAATCGGTGGACCACCTTCGGAACTTTGCCATTTCCTCCACTATGATGTGACTTTGGAGTTGGTATATAAGCCCCCCACTTCATTTTCTGTTTAAACTTTTTTTTTTTTTTTTTTTTTTTTAATTTTTCCCTGGCAAAATTCGCTGTTCCGTGTGTTTGCTTTTTTGTTATTTCATTATTATCGGTTCAATAATATGATATAGACGTATTATTTTAGTATAGACCTATAAACCTAATAAAGTGCGGCAGAACAATTAAAGAGCACTCTGGAAGGTGTGTGAAGGCTGAGATGAGGAGAAAATAGGTGGAACATGGGGGGTTGAGGGTAAAGGGGTAACCAGTGGCCAGTTAATGGGAGTGCCATGGAGTCTGGGGAATTGATAAGAGTAAGGGCGAACTAGTGAACATTGGAAGGTACCTTGAAGTCCTTTTCCTATGATACCATTTTACTTTACACCAGTCCTGGTAAACTGGTACGTGTGTGTGTGTGTGTGTGTGTGTGTGTGTGTGTGTGTGTGTGTGTGTGTGTGTGTGTGCGTGTCTGCATGTGTCTGCATGCATATGTGTGTGTGTGTGTGTGTGTGTGTGTGTGTGTGTGTGTGTGTGTGTGTGTGTGTGTGTGTGTGTGTGTGTGTGTGTGTGAGTTTCTAGTATGATGGATTCGTATATACACCCTGTAACAGAAAGCAAATAAGCAAGCACTAACTTGAACTTGATGCTCACAGAAAGCAGTTACAGGGTCCATAAGGGCACACAACTCAAAACAATTACTGAATCAAAAAAGAGTAGTGTGCATATGGAACATTCTTATGAGCATATTTATAACATTTCAGTCTCCATGCAAATGTGGGCAAATAAGTAACAACACTAAGAGTGTTCATTTCTACTTTTGTAATGATCTAAACAGCAATAGTGATTTATGAAGCATTCCCCTTCATTCCATAGAAGTGAAGGGATCCAAGTTCACATTGCATAATGAGATTTTCTTAATTATTTATTTACTTTTTGATAGGTTAGGTTGGTCCCACTAGACCTATGACTAGGGGAGGCCCAGGTCATATTTATACATCTTTTGGGGAATCTGGCAAAGCACCAAGGAAATTGTTATATTGTTTTAGTAAATGACATGAGATCTTTAACAGCTGCTATAATCTTCCACCCACTCAAACAGACTGAAAAATTATTTTTTCTTCATTGTATGATGGAAATTAGTATGAGTAAATGAAATGCAAGTTACTTGTGTTGTGCACAGAAATGTCCACTGTTACCATACCTGCCACATGACTTATTGTGTAATGGACTGAAAATGGAGTAAGTGAAAAAGATCCTCAAAAATGTGTTAGCAGTCTGTTTGCCTGCTGTGTTACGTATTTCCCTCTTATATGGCAAACAGAAATGGACTTAGACTGTAAAAATGAGGATTACACTTAAATTAGTATTAATCCTTTAATCATCTCAACAGTGGTGTGCATTTGTGTGTTTGTGTGTGTGTGTGTGTGTGCGTGTGTGTGCGTGCGTGCGTGTGTGTGTGTGTGTGTGTGTGTGTGTGTGTGTGTGTGTGCGTGTGTGTGTGCGTGTGCGTGTGTGTGCGTGTGTGCGTGCGTGCGTGTGTGTGTGTGTGTGTGTGTGTGTGTGTGTGTGTGTGTGTGTGTGTGTGTGTGTGTGTGTGTGTGTGTGTGTGTCTCGAGGAGACCACAGAAAAGTCACTGTATCACTTGGAGCTAAATTAATTAAGTTGCTGATCATAACTTCAGATTGTTGTGTGTTCTTCAGCTATGCTCTGGAGGTGAATTTCTTGAAATTTGTTTTCAAAGACAGACAAGCTAGTTGTGATCAGCAACCAGACCTAATTATTGCATTCCTGATGTGCACAACCACATTAGAAAAAGGAAAGAGACAGGGATAAGAAAGATGAAAGAATCAGGGTGACTGAATGAGAGATTGGCAATGGAAGAGAAATAGAAAGAAAGGTGGGTTTAGTCAATATGGGGGCATGAGCATAGCCATGAGAAAGTTAGGTGTTGTTTTAGGTTGTGTTTGAAATGTGTGGCAATGTAGCCTTTTTTAGGGTGGGTGGGACGGAGTTCCATTGCTTAGCAACATAGGTTGATTAAAGTGAGTTGCTTGTACTGTTATAGGACTCGGTTATTGTCAGGAAATATTTGTTCTGTGAGCTGAGATTCCTAGGAGGGAATTAGTGTTTGAAGATATTTTGTAGTGATGGGCAGGTGTCAGGTTTGTGTAATATTTTGTGGGCACTAAACAGTTGTGAGTAGGTAAGGTAATTAGGTAGTTCGAGCCAGTGTAGGTGGTTCACTGCTCAGCAGTGCTGTGAACAGTTTGGTAAGATGGATGCAAACTTAGTTATTTTATTACGGCAAACCTGTAGTTTATTTTTTAAGGTGAAATGAACATTAGCCAGGATGGGTGCTGCATAGAGAAGTGAAAGGAGAAAATAAGATGTTGCTAAAGAACTCCTAGAGTAGTCAGTGAGAAAGGGGTTGTTTTTGTACCAGAAGCCAAACTTTGGTGAGCCTTCTTGATAGATTGAGTGATGTATTGGTCATATTTTAAGTTACCATCAATTAAGACACCAAGAAGCTTTGTGCTGCAAACTGTTTCCACTGAGGTATCATTTGCTGATGTGTTGTCAAAGGACTGTGTCTGTGCTGACAGAGGTTTGGTTAAAGCAGCATTCATTTTTTTTTAATATTTAAACTAGTTGGTAGTCATCTAGCCAGGCTTCAACAGAGGAAGAAGAGTCCTCGGTCATCTTGTGGAGTAGTGGTAGACTTGTTGCAGAGCATATGAATGTGGTATCATCTACATATTGTACTATGGATGCTTCTTTGGTAGCTTTCTGAAGATTATTAGTAAATACATTGATTAGAAAAGGGCCTAGAATAGATCCCTGAGGTACACCAAAAGAGACAGTCAGAAAGGGGGAGAGATCTCATTTTTACTTTACAGCCTGGAGCCTGTTGGAGACAAAGCTGAGAAATCAGCTAAGGGATGAATGGGAGAGTCCTATGGAGAATAACTCGTGGAGCTGGCATTGGTGTGAAACCATGTCAAATGTTTTTGACATGTCTACAAAGAGGGAGGATATTAGGTTGCTGGTGTTTCTATCTGAGTTTATGATTTCAATAGCACTGAGTAGAGCAGTAGCGGTGCGTTGCTGAAGTCGGAAACCATGTTGAATGTTGGAGAGCAGATTGTTTTTTTTGAAGATGGGAAAGGAGTTGGGAATTAATGCATTTTTCAAATTTTTTGGAGAGTGGAGGTAGAATGGCTGTAAGCTGGCAGTTGGAGAGATCTGTGGAGTGTGTGTTCTTTAAGTAGAGGACAGAGTGTAGGAAATGTGTATTGAATTGGGTAGCTATAGGGACCAAGTTGTATGTGGTGGTTGATGAAGGAGTTGTAGTTTGGCCTAGGTGATAGTCTTTTCTTAATGAACATAATAAAGAACACATAATACTTAACTTGTTATGTGTTTGAAATACAGAGGCTGAGAAATTCACTTTGAGAGTACAGCAAAGCAGTTTTCTTATCTTGAAAGCATGTGTAAGCTTTGGAGGTACACCAAAGTATAATAACAACTGAGTGATTCAGATATCTAAACTATTTACTTTAAACTTATGTGTCCATTTTATACTTAGCACAATAAGGCACTCCGTGGTGTATGTTGCACATATTAACACACTATCAGGAACTTGTAAAGAGCTCAGACATCTG
Source organism: Protopterus annectens (assembly GCF_019279795.1). Lineage (NCBI taxonomy): Eukaryota > Metazoa > Chordata > Ceratodontiformes > Protopteridae > Protopterus > Protopterus annectens. Next base: position 62,531,991 of record NC_056732.1, read on the forward strand.
TCTTGTGCTTCACAGCATTGTGAGGGCTACAGTGATATCAGCTCAGTGCACACCCTTCACTGCCTTGTTACATACATACCTAATAATGATTCTTATATTCTCTGCTAAAAAGTATCCTTCAAACAAGGGATAAAATAATAAGAAATAACATTGGTGAGAAGGTAAACCAAAACTCTGACTCCAATCTAACTGGATCTTAATAAGAATGAGGCAGACATAGACTTAAGTGTATATGATATTCTACAGTAATCTTGCTGATGACTTTGGCAATATCAGACGTCAATCTTTTCCAATGGAAGCAAAAATGCAAAAGTAAAGAAGTCATGAATTAGAGCTAGTAAAATATTTTCAGGAACAATCATTTTTTCTCATATCGTAAAATTAACTGACAAACCCCTCTATGCAACACAGATATCTCATAACATGCAAAACCAAAGTAGTTCATCATCTTACATTTGATATTTTCACACAATAGTTTTTCCCAGAATCTCACCCAAATGTACAGCAACCTTCTCTGTATTTTGTTTGCAAGGATAGAATTGCTGTCTTCTATCTTACCTTTCCCTATACTCAAAACAAGAGCTCATGACAAGAAAACGTTTGACAGCACACTTTAACATCGTAGTGCAATATAGGTAGGAGCAAAAAAAATTGAACTTTTTTGGAATTTAAGACTGAAATTCAAATCATGTGTGCTTGACAATGGCATGTGCAATTTTAAAAGTTTGAGTTGAGTAACACATCAGAATGTGTAACTTTATCCATGACTTTAAAAGCGTTTTTCAGGTAGGCTTCTCCTCCTGCATCCCTACACCCCTGGAGTGTCTGTGTGTGTGTGTGTGTGTGTGTGTGTGTGTGTGTGTGTGTGTGTGTGTGTGTGTGTGTGTGTATATATATATATATATATATATATATATATATATATATATATATATATATATATATAAATATATCTATAGGTTCATAGGATGATACCAGGCTATTGGCCCAGAGGCCCATATAAGCCTGGTCAAGAATTCTGCCCATATTCCCTCAAAGTCAGCACCTTTTCCCCCATCCAGCAAGAACACAGGTGGGATTCCAGAGGTGCATTTTCTGTTTCCCATCCAGTCGTCCAGGTTCCTCTTAAAGAGATACACACACACACACACACACACACACACACACACACACACACACACACACAGTCACAAATCAGTCAACTGTCTGGCTGATATCTCCATTTGTTGATTATGTCTCCCAGACTGTGACAGTTTTGTAAAATATTTTTCTGTACTCCGCCAGTTGTTAAGAATTAATGGCCCATAATTACAAAAAACCCTGCCATTAGAATAATGTATAGGAACATTAGACAAACTCCACAAGACTCTCTGGAAGATTTAATTGATATACTTCATAAGTAACTTTAAACAGTTAATGTTGTGGAAACATAGGGTGGGAATCTGGAATAAGGAAGACAAGAGCCCTGTTTGGATCTCTAAAATGGCAGGTTGCTGTGTGCTTCTTTCATGCATCAGTAATTTAGATAATATGGGGCTTGCACTAAATGCTAGGTATATTCTGGAGAAATTGTGAGGAAGGTAAGAGATGTATGTAGCATATATTGTGATCTGAACATGGATCTGTAACTATTAAAATAATAACTCCCAGTTCATACTAATAGCACAAGAAGTCTAAAGTTGTGCCTTAAGAAAGAATACAGTAAATGTATTATAGTATTTTAGCTATAGTACAAAAAGGATATCGAGAAACAGTTTCAGACAGGAGTTCTGTTGATGAGAAATAGTTAAGGTAAAACAACTGTAGTGTACGAAAAGGAAACAAAAATCAAAATTATGTTACATCAATGTGAAGAAACAGGTGACACATGACAGATAAATTACCATATGCACTTAATGTGCATATGGTATTTTTTGCCTATAAATCAAAGGATTAGATGCACGTATCTTTTCCCCTTTATGTGCAGAGAAGGAGAAAATGGTGAAGAAGAGAAGATAAATGAGGGTAAATGGTTTCTGATTGTAGGTATTCTTAAAATAATATTAGTTATATGAAGAGGATGGTAATAAAGACACTAAATTAGCAGACTTCAGTTCATTCTTACAGGAAAATAATTTGCTATTTTATGGTACTGTTATAGAGGCTGAAATAAACGTGAACAATGGCAAAGAGTTATAGTACTGTTACAGTGTATGAAGTAGACTGTCTCCATAGCATAGAGGCCTTAAGTCTTGACTATGGCTCAGACAGCATGTCTTCAATTAGTAGATCGAGCTCTGAAGGAACTAGGTGGTAGAAAATGAGTGTGGCCAGTGCTGGGTCACTCATCTATGCAGAAGGAGGCGATCTGGACCACTGCAATGCTGATACCTTCTGAAATTAGTGTTTCTACTACATGGAATGATAGGAGTGGTGGCACACATTTGGCCCTGCTAAGCCACATTCATACAGTAGCCTTCATGAAGTGTTCCTGGGAATGTGCATGCCCAGAAGGGAAGGCATAAATGGCCATTTCATATGTAAACAGCAATCACAATGGAGTGATGATGACCTCCTGAAACCAGTTCTCACTCAGAGGGAATTGAACAGACTGACTGAGTGCAGGAGTACTAGTAGTTGTCAGGCAGCAAGGAATAAAAAAATTTAAAAAAGGTTGAAAAACAATCACTATACAATACATTTATGGAATACATACTTTTTTATGAAGGACTTTAAGAGTTATTATTTTATAAGCCACTTATGTGCTGTGTTGTGATAAAGCCACGAGTATGTCCTATATGACCCAAGTAGCAGTTGAGGCATGGAGGAACTGATGGAAGAAAGAGGGGGAGAACAGTGGATGCTGACTCACCATCATGGATCAATGAAGTTGACTACATCCTGCTGTAGAAGCACTACCATTGGGAAGGCCTAGGACTGCAGCAGAAGGCCTGTTCACATCACAAGGTATGTATGTGATAAAATAAATCTCAGTGCAGAAAGGCATTAAATCATAAGCTGCAAGTGCAAAGATAAAATCCCAACCCTGCCCATGGTGATTACTTTTCTGTAGCTAGCTGTAACCCCTACTACTAGCACATCTTAAATACACAGAGAATATCTGTGGTTTTGTCTTTTCTCATAAGACTCAAGGTTTGCAAAACTACAAGCACTTTTGGTGACTCCCAGCTGGTTGAGGAAAGTAAATCTATTTTTTTTTTGTCTGTGAGTTGTTTAAACTGATAGAGCTGTTTTCTGTTTTAAGAAATCTGCTGGTCCAGTTGTTTTTTTTGTTTTATGTGGCAGATAGACACTTAAATTACACAGGCTGCATATTTCACTTTTTTTTTTTTTACATTAGTTATTTTGTTTATTGACTGATACATAAATACACAGAGAATATCTGTGGTGTTGTCTTTTTTGATAAGACTCAAGGCCTGCAAAAACTACAAGCACTACTGGTGACTACCTGCTGGTTAGTTTCCCACCCACCATCCCATTCCTTGATCTGCTTTTTAAACTTGGGGATTTTAAGTTGCCCACCCATACTGTAAATTGAGCTTTATAAGCTCCTCTCTTTCGACACTGCATTTTATATCTTGAATTATTTATTTGCCTTTCCTTGTGCTTATTTTGGGGAAAAAGATGCATTTGCCTTTCATTGTCTATTCTATTGATTTCTTTTCTGAATTCATCATCTAGCTAGCTGTTGGATAAAGTAGTGTATTTTTACACTCTAAGAAGCTGCTTTCTGTGTTTTTACATCAGGAGAACATAGGAATTTACATCTAGTGGCAGTGGGTGGTAGCATGGTCTGTATATGCTGGGGAAATACACTACAGATTCCTGCAAGTAATTGTTTTATTGGCTGCTGGGTTTATTAATCAGTTTAACCTGTTTTTAGTGTCTTTACAAATTGTGAACAACAGAGTAGCAGTTGGCTCATTTCTACAAAGCAAAGCACCTTTATTGAATAATCACAATTTTCTAAGCTGTTCAACGTACACTGTTGTTATCTTGAATTACTTTTTGCCTTTCCATAAGTTTAAATTTGCTTTGGTAACATTTCACTTCGGACACTCTTTTGCTTTGCTTTTACTCTAGGAGGACTGGAATTATTCATCTAGTGTCAGTAGGTGTATACCTGGTCTATCTGAGTTGGGAAGCATCAAAAAGGGCTCTAAGTGTACTTATTTTATAGGCCAGAGGGCTCAGTAATCAGTTTTCTGTATTTCCAGTTCTGGTATAAATTCACCACATTTGCATAGAGCTGCTCTTTTACCAGTGTCTATACAGATGCAAACATCTGGAAACATTGCTTATTTTTATTATACTGTGAAAGTGTACTATTCTATTTGTTGGGGGCGGGAGGGTTCTGTGGTTTTTTTTTTTTTGTTTTGTTTTTTTGCATTTCTTTAAATTTTAAAGTTGAAGTTGCATTTTCAAACTGCTGTAAGGGCTGCTGCTCTGCACTAAAATGCATTGTATCTATCGTTTCTTAGATAATATAAGACATCTGTTTGAGGATCCTTAACACTTGGGCTCCAAACCAGTCATTTTACGTTAAGATGGTCAAAGTCTTGTGGCAGGAGAGGGATGATTTCACCTATCTGATCAGGGAACTGCTGGTGGAAAGCTCATTATGTACTTACCTGACTGATCTTAGGGCATAGTTAGTGTAAAGCTTGCTTTTTTCTGATTGTATATAAGCCTCGTGTTTGTGAGAAGCTGCTGTTCACACAGCAGCAGTTACTGGCACCTTGTACACACTCAGTCACCAGAAGTTGAAATCTCCCTACAAAAAACACCTTGGACCTTTACCTCAGTCCTCATTACGCATGGGGCAAGTAGTCTGCATGGTGAGCAGCATTTACACATTTAGTTATGACAATTTAAGTCTACCATACCTTATTATGGCACCCAGCACTATTGCTACTCAGGGAGCATCTGGTTTAGAAGTTAGGTAGCATCACTGGTTAGATTAGCTGCAGATTATACTAAGTAAGCATTCTTTCCTTATCAGGTTACAAGCATCCTCCTCTCCTGACCCTTGCATGCACACATTAGGACCTGAAACCATGGATGGACACTTTCCTGCTATCATTGAATCAAGTTTGCTGGACATGGGCATCCTGAGGCAATGTAACAATTGCCTTATGTACACTGACAACCACTAAATGATAAATACAGTATATGAGAGTTGTAGTTACACATTAACAATAGAGGCTATACTCTCACATACAGAGACAAAAAGCAACAAACAGGTTGTCAGAGACTCACACACATCACTCACTGCACCCACAAAGGACCACACACATAAACCCACGTATGTAGAGGTGCTCATATATAGCTTACTCAAACCTTAAAGGTCTCACAGGTGCAGTCCCCAGAAGCTCCCCATGCAAATAAACAAGAGAATTCCCATCATAACACATAAAACCACATCTCCTTGTGTCTCAACTATCAAGCCCATAAGGCAAAACATTCCACGACCCAATATTCTGGTCATAGGAGACTCCATCATGAGACAAACTGATGTCCTTCTTATCGGGCTAGATAAGGGAAGGTTACAGTTAGTTGCATATCAGGGGCCTGGATTCACCAGATCACACAAGAATTCAGGTCACTTACCCTTAAGTATCAGTATGACTCAATCCTAGTCCATGAGGGCATAAATGAGCTAAGATGCACATACTTGCACTATATGAAGAGAGACATGATTGACCTTGCAGAATATATGTCACAGGCAGGTATGAGCCTAGCACCGAGCAGCATTCTACCATCTCCAAGAATGATGTCACAATACCAGGAGAAAATGATCAACTTTAACAATTGGCTTTGCTACTGGTGTCATTCCAAAGGTGGCTCATACTTGTCAGCCTAGGAGGACATGGTTGACAGGTATGGTCTTCAGCTGTCACCTCTAAGCTTTTGAATATTGACCAAAATATTATCCACCCCTATAGTCCTTTTTTTAGGCCTTGCCAAACAGACAAACCTTCCAACATAACAAAAGCTACTCAGGACAAGCTAAAGGTGTTACTGCTCAATGCTAGGAGTCTCAACAAGAAACTGCACTCCCTGGAAGCTCTCCTCACCATATAGAATGCTGGCACCTATGCAGTTACTGAAACATGGTTCAAAGCCAAAAAAAGCACTCTGGCAGTGCATGGCTATGATGTCTTTCATACTTTCCGACCACCCACTGAACATGAAAGAGAAAAAGGTGGAGGTGTATGTATCTACATAAAGGATAAGCAGTCTTCAAGACTTGTCAAACAATATAACATGCTTGAGCTACTCCATGTCCAATTAACCATGGAAAAAACCCATTACCATATTCTTGATAGTTACAGGTCCCCCGCCATGAACCAGGAAACTCAGACATCATACTTGAAGTTACTATAAACACTCATCATCCAGCCCAATACCACACTCATGGGTGATTTTAACAACCCTCTATTAATCGGAAGGCACACACGATTACTAATATGCAGACTCAATGATTTCTTAACATTGTAAATTCAAATGCACTGGCGGATGGCAACTGGAGAAATGCAGAAATGCATTTGAATATGTTTTTTTTTCCTAAATATTTTAGCTGTGTACCTGCTATGAGTTCTATCTTTCCTTAATTCAGTGTCTAAATAAGCCATGGCATCTTGGCTGTAATTAGAGGTAAATTGTAGAAAATTCATAGTGTTATTGAGGTACTTAATTAAATTTGTTGCCAGTTCTGGTAAACTGCAGGATGAAAAGTGCTTAAAAAATACTCGTGTGGACTGCTATAAATACTTGTGTGGACTGTTCCCTTGGTTGCTGTTGTCGTTACTTGTTTTGGTCAAATTTCACCTCCCCATCACCCTCAGTTCTTCCCCAGTAAACACCCTCCACCACGAATTATCACAAAAGACCAGGTTGCCACTGTGTTTTCAAAAGCTAAAAATATGACTTCAATGGACCTGACAATATACCAGGTTGCCTATTACACAGCTTAAATCAGGACTTATCAGGCCCATTAGGATCTCTATTTAATCACAGCCTCTGGACTGGCTTTCTCTCGATAGAGTGGAGAACAGCAACAGTCATTCCTTGGCATAAAGGGGGACCATCTACTGACCCGGGAAATTACAGACTCATTAGTTTTCCTAGTCTTATATGTAAGGCCATATAAAAAATAATCATGGACCTGATAAATAATGACATAGGAAACCTCCAAACACTGAACTCGACCCAATTTGGCTTTGTCAAAGGTAGGTCATGCCTACTGATTCTGGTGGATTTCTTTGAGAAAATCACTAAGGCCATGGATAAGGGTAAAACATTACATACCATCTAATTCAACCTGGCCAAATCATTTGACACAATTCCCCACTCAGGTATTATAAAAAAAACTCACAAAACTGGGCATAAATCACTAAGTCACCAGATGGATAGACAATTGGCTCATGGATGGGACACGTGGTTAAGGTGAGTGAATCCAGATCCAGCAAGAGGCCAGTTACAAATGGTGTGCTACAGGGCTCAGTGCTGGGACCACTCCGGCTAGAAGTATACTTTTCTTAAGTCAAGACAAATGTGGAATGCCTTTCAATGACAAAATTTGCAGATGACTACAAGCTGGGGGCAATCACTGGATCCCTCAATGATGTGGATATCCTTCAAGAGGGTCTAGATCAGACAGATGATTGGTGCCAGAACCATGGCATAAAACTAAATGAAAAAAATGCATTAACATACACTTTGGGAAGTCAAATACCCCTGCAAATTGCAACAGCAATACCACACCCCTATAAGTATATAAGTAGGCTCAGATGTGAAAGATCTGGGTACACAGATAATATCCCGAACTTTGACCTCCATTTGTCCACAGTGGTGAGAAAGTCCTTCTATATGGCACAACGTATACGTGAAGGTATGACTTCCAGATCCAAGGAAATTATAGTCCTGCTGTACTCAGTCCTCATTAGACTAATAATCGAGTACAATGTGCCATCTACTTGACTAAGCACTTACAACAGCTAGAACAACCTCAGTGGTTCCTCACAAAGAAAATACAGGGTGTAAATAACATACCCTATGTGGACAGACTCAAATCCCTATCCCTTTACTCTATCTCCTACTGACTATTAAGGAATGACCTATGCCTGACCTACAAGTCACTCACAAATCCAGCCCTGATGGAACTGCTACACATCCACAAGTCAAACAACATGAGGGCCCCCAATCTAGGAGTCTAAACTTAGTCAGCAGCTCAAACAAAGCATGCTGAAGAGGGAGGTATGTGTCTCAGAGATTGCCCCTTATTTGGAACAAGCGTCCTATTCACATTAAGCAGAGCCCTTCCCTGGCCTTCTCCAAATGCAATTTGGATCAATGGATGGAGAATCGCAAATTCGTACCTGTGGTAGGACCTATGTCCCTTATGGATAGGGGAGCCTGTAGGATACTCAAGGCATAGGCATAAATCCATGCCATCGTCTTGCCCCTAGGGGCCATATATTGGGTAAAATTTTGTTATATTGGCTAGGCTTGTATGGACTGTTATGCAGTTAGCCAAGTAATCTCCTGTAAACTTATGGATCTATGAATCAAATGAGTACACTAGTAGCTAACTCACAACAGAAGAGAGGCATCCAAAATGAGCAGGCACTAAATGAGTATACAGGTCACTGGCTGGGGCTTGATAGATAGAATGAGATAATATACCAGCTTTTATTTAATAAGACAATTATTGTGGAAACAGTACACAATGTAGAAATGTACCTTTTTCTTTGGGTCTTTCAGGTGCCTGTTAAGCATGTGTCTGTTTTAGCACATTATGATTTTGCCAGCAGTACATTAATTGATTCACACAGATTCCGACCCACAGTAATTAGTCATTGCCTCTCTGTACAATCCTTGTCCTTGTAATATGTGTATTTGCCAATGTTGTGCGTTCATTGTCCTTCTCCTAAGGTATATGATCTTTTTGTACAGTTCTTCTTTCCTCTATAAGGCATTTGTACCACCTATTAGTCATCTCATCAGTATGCAGACAATCATCAGATTAATAAGGATTTCTCAAAACAGAACATTCTGAAATGCAAAAAATGATATCATCTAATTGATGAAGCTGAATTCAAAAGAACAAGAATGCTAATCTATTTCAATAACTTGCAGTTATTTGACTAACCCAGTACCCACTTGCTATATATTATTAACTCCAAGTAGCAAGTTGCAGTTTCAGTACGATCTTTCATGTTCAGCCATGCATGTTCCCTAAAATGAATGCAGACCAAATACATGCCCCTGTGTGTTAACTACTGTGTTTTCTCCTAGTTCTGTCTGTGCCAGGATCCACTTCATATGGCATATCTTATTTTAGTTTGACATACCTCTTCTCTGCAGGGCACGCCTTCTGAATAATATGTGTTTTCCATGTGATCTGCAGTCATTTTACTGCTGTAAGACATTTCACTTATATTCTGTGAAACTTTCCCTCTCTTTCTTCCAGCCTTAGATTAAATTCATTGGCAAAGAACTCCATCTCAGAGATGATGGGTCTCTGCAAAAGCTACTGGGCAGACTACCTATAGAAAGTATAAATCTAGCACATATACACCTTCTGTCCTGACCATATAACTTTTTTTCTCAGCCATATAGCTAAAGAGCAACAACATGGATTGCAAAATGTTGTTACTTGTTCTGCAGTCTTTCTTGCATCTTATTTTTCCCGGCAATTAATTTTGTCAAGGTTAGTCTGTAACCATGCTTTTCAAAAGTACTCACCTATTAAAGAAAAACACATGAGGTTATGTGTGAAAATACCTTATTACATGAAAGAAGATGGTCAAAGTAGTTTTACAGTAGAAACATCTAAGGCAACATCAGTGTGTGGTGCCATGAGGGAAGAGTTAGTCATAAGGGGTCAGAAAAGTGTTGGTTGCTTTGGTTTAGAGGAGCAGCAGTCATAACTATATGAATGCATTTTTTTGGAAACTGTACATTCATCTAGATCTAGTAATCAGTGATAAACCCTATTGGAGTAGAGCAAGCAAGCTGCATGTAAAATCTATCAGATGTTGCAAATGTGATCAAGTTTTTTCTTGCTATGTAACACTGTGAGATCTGCCTTCATCAAAAAGTGTGCAATGAGCTGAGTGCATCTGATTGGCTGGTCCTGTGTGGTTTTGGAGTCCATGCTTGTTTGGTCTGTGGTTTTATGTTGTATTCCTTTGGGAAGTAGCTCCACTTGTGTCTGATTAGATCCAGGTGTTTGTAGTAGCTGCTTTGACAAAGCACAGGATACTCTTTCACTTTCTTTGCTTTTTTGCCAAGTTCTTGCCTCAGTATTTCAGCAGAGCACAGTAAATCACAATATTGTGTGACCTTATGAACCAGACTGTCACAGGCCTGTACATTTATTTGAAGTATAAGAAGCTCTAGTCTGGATGTCCGTATAAAGAACTAAAAGTCAAGAATGAGACATAGGAAGTCTTTGTGTGTGTGTGTGTGTGTGTGTGTGTGTGTGTGTGTGTGTGTGTGTGTGTGTGTGTGTGTGTGTGTGTGTGTGTGTGTGTGTGTGTGTGTGTGTGTGAATCAGTCAGCATGGCAAACAAAATCCCCAGCTACATTCTGAATTTTTTCTCTTATTCAGCTTATCTATTCATTTAGATTATTGAGCTGAAAGGTTTAATTATACATGGAATGAGTTTAGTAACAACCCTCTAATTGCCCCAGCATATCAAAATGTATCATAAAAGCAAGACAACAACATATCTTCTATAGTCTCGTTAATCAGTGGGTGTATTTTCTGCAACTACAAACTGCTTTAACAGGTACCAAAAGACAGAAGCATAAATACACAGGGAGACTATGATACTAGATAAGAATAATTTGGCCTTCTTGTTTTTTTTCTACTTTTCAAACTTTTGCATAAGATATAGAGCCTGCCTATCTAACTAAAATATGTTTCTGTTTTTCATAAGAATTATTGTATGTCTGCCCTTAACATTCTTTAATTTTGTGACATAATACAATGAAACACAACAGTAAAATAACACTGGTATAAGGTGAACTATTTTCAGAAGTAGTGCTATTAATAGCTCTTGTAAATAAATTGCATAAGACACGTATGTGAGTCATTGATAATTAATGATTTATCCAGTTTATAGTTTGTTTATAGTTTGTTTTGGCAGAATATGGTCCCTGCCAATAAATACTTTGGTAACAACTGAATATTTGAAAATGATGGCAAATGGCTGCACACAATGACCAGTTCCTTAACTGCCACTAGTCCTGCATTGTCACACAGACTGCCTAAGCAATGGAGCTAGTGAACATGGCATTTCAGAAAATGTATTGTAAAACATGAGCCCTCTTTATGCCATAGAGAGATAAAGCTATGACTATACCACTGGTGGCCTACATTCCATTAACACCTTGGGTAATTGTAGAAGATGGCCGGGGAAGACGGAAATGAGCATCCCCTACTGGCCCATCCATCCTGGGGGAGGGAGGCAGCTCTGACTCACCACACTGGATAATACCTATTAGTTGCACTAGGTGTTCACCTAGTGGACGTCTGAGCTGTCCGAAGCTGCACTGCCATTTGTGCATTTGCTCTTTGCAGCCTATGGGAATTAGGCATTGGAGGTGTACTTCCCTTTGGAGGCAGTAATTGTGGGTTTGAAGGAGACACCAAGGGGGAGAGGGAGCAGGGCTTGATCCAGCACAAGGGTCCCTATGCAGCTGCCTAGGGATTGGAGATATCTGGGGAGCCCCTTAAACACTGACATTATGAAAAATGACTCTGCTTCTTCCTTCATCGTCTGTGTCAATCCACTTTGATGTGTAATGCTTTCAGAGTCTTCACTTTCTCTGGCTTAAATGTGGAGCCAGTGACTGTATAAACAAACCACTCTGCCACATGAACTGTAAATAATGTCCAAAATTGAATTCACAACTCAAGTGCTTTCATCTGATTTAATTTACGGACTTCATCATAACTGAAAAATCACACTATTCCTTGGCTTAGTATACAGACATCACCTGTCACATAACATGATTGTTAAACTGGTCCCCCATTTCCTCCAAATTAATCAAAACCAGATTTCATACATGAAATCCATGAATAATATGAATAACTCACTGGAGCAATGAGTTCAAACTTATTACAATATAAATGTATGTACAAAACTTTGAAAGCAGTAAAGACAATTAGAACAATGAAGATTTTTTCTGAATGCCTATAAATCTTCACTTTTTATGTCTTCAGAAAATGCTATGCAGAATTATTACTACTCAAATAATATGCATCCCTAATTGCATAATTTTTTATTTATAATTTAAAGTTTGGCAGCATGCATCTTTAAAACTCTACCTATTGATATCTGACCAATTATTCCTAGTGCATTTCCTGCATTCAGCCATAGCTGCCATAACAGCTCAGTTTACCAGTCTATTTTCCCATGATGCCTGTGTGCCACCTGATCCACAATAGAAAACTTAAAATGTTTAAAATGTTGGCATAAACGTCTATGTATACTGAGGCTATTTTCATCCTGCTTACTTATATCATAATAATGTACATATATTCTTCTTCTCAACATCTCAGTTTTCCTCACATAGAATACAGTGCATGATAAGCATTGTGTTAAATATAAAACTCATTTAAAACAACAATCATAATGATAACTTATTTCTTTTTCCTTGTTGTGACTTGAAATATATATATTTCTAGCCTTGTTTTTTTTAAATAGAGCCACATTGATTACATCTACCATACCTATGTGTTCCCATGTTTTGCTTTGTTAGTTTGTCCCATGTCTGTTCAGCAAACTTCTTAATACTTAATTTCCTCTTGAAAACAACATTTGGTATGTTCCCCCTTACACTGCCAAGTCATTGAAATGTGCAAACATGTTTCAATGTTTCCTTCTGATATCCTTGATATCTTTTGCCCGTGATGTGTGAGCCAAACCCATAGATCTTGAAAAATCAGCCTTCTTATTTGCCTCTTTGGATATAATATTATTACATTCCTCCTTGGAACCACTTAGTATAAGACAGACAGAGGGCCAGAGTCAGTAAATCTTGCCATATTGTGGTAAGTGAATTTGCATAATGAGTGGCCACTCATAGTGTGTGTACAGTCAGGGCCAGTGTTAGCATTTTGGGGGCCCCCAGCAAGTGTTACATTGGGGGCTCCTGGACACTTCCAGTATCACCCTAACACAGTGTCACAGACACCCCTCTTAAGCAATCTTTAAGTTTATGCAGCAGAGATTTAGGAGTCATATGCACAAGCTGAACTATAGATACAACATGCTCTTACATTTTGACAGGCTTGTGTATCAGAGTGAGGGGCATTCAGCTCCAATGATGAAACATTACAACAGCTCAATGTACAGAGGTGGTCTTAGGTGAAATGGTGCCCAAGACAAAGGGCTTTATGGCTCCTACCAGTGAATATTGTCCCCGCCCCATCCCACCCCACCCATAGTACCCTCTAGTATCCAGCCTGATCCCAGGCTCCCTATACCATACACATTACTTTTTTTCTTTGTTTTATCATTTTTTTCAAAAACCCACAGCTTTCTATATGTTGTAAAATGCATTTTATTTTTTTATTTATTTTTTATAACTTATTAATCCAGTGATGGCTTAAACAAAGATTATAATTAAGAAAGTAAATTCATTGCTGCTGTTCAGCTTTACTTTTCCTTGGATCCTTTCAAAACACCTTATCTGTTCAAGACTGCACAGTAATAACTGTATATGAAATAACTCAATTGTGCTGGGAGGCTGTAGATGAAAGCCACAGGATTATGGATGCTCTGAGTTGCATTTTAGAGCAGTTTTCTCAATAGGTGGCTTGAACCAAAATAATAGATTATAAAAACTGTCAGTCTTTTGTTTTTATTCTTTCATGGAAGACCTAAGTGGTACCCAAGGCTTAATATTTAAAGTTGATAAACTAGTAGCTCACAACAAACTGGCAGGACAAATGTTTGAGAGGATACTCAAACCCTGTCTGGAAATACAGCATGCCTGCCTTCCCCCCAAACAAACAAACAAAAAAATAGATAGCCTCCATCTGTGCGTCCCTCTGGTGTTATACTGGGATGAAAGCAAAGGTTAACATGGCCACAGTCATGTATTTCAAGTCACTGCTGTCATACACATACATTGCATGCCTCCTCACTCCTCACTAACACAACCCCAAAGGCAGCCACCTGTATATGCATCTGCTGTGTGTGTGTGAGGGAAATTATGATTACAGTAATGTATTCCAACCTGTTGATCCTAGACAGTACACTATCCCCTACACAAGCAATAGTAACCTTCGTTGCACATCACTTAGGTCTGTCAGAAAAGTAAAAGAAACAATAACACGTTGCTCATAGCCCCAACACAAACTATATTGACATCCTGTGCACATCTCTGAGGTTTGATTCTAATGAAAATCAAATAAATAATGACGACACAATGTCCACCCCCACACACATCAGCTACAGTAATCTTGTATGCACACCTCTGAACAGTTCTGATTTTAGAATGAGTGTGACTAAAGGCAGAGGTCACCAATAAGTCCATGTCAAAATACATGTATACAGTCTGGGTATGGGGAGCCAAAAAAAAACACTAGAAGCTGTAGGGGTGAGAATATTCTGTGCTGTATTTTATGTCTTATTTTTAAAAGGCATACTGCAACCCAGAAGAAATATGTTTCCATACACATGCATAGACATCCCCCCACACACACTGCATGTTCACCTTCAGGGACACTGTAGAAATGTCCCCTCACCTACTGCATGTCTTTGTAGTGCTGCAGGAAATCAAGGCATAGTGGCAATGAGCAGTTACTTTCAGACACATCCCCTTCCTGGCAAACTACCAAAGTTAGCCACTTATCATGTGCTGGGTAACTTGTTACTCTTAAATACACTGCAAACATGTTCCCCTCAGACACAAGCATAATGGCCATGCCAATGATGTCTGTGATAGAAAGTGAGAGAAGTTGTAGTCAACATGCTATTCCTACAATGCTCACCACACACACACACACGCACACACGCACACACGCATGCACGCATGCACGCACACACACACACACACACACACACACACACACACACACACACATACACACACACACATGCACACACACGCATAAGCCATAGCAGCACTAGTTTTACACTGCTTTCGGCAAATAGCAGTACATTGTGCAACTATTACTGCCACACCAGTTCAGTGACTGTTCTGCAGCAGTCATCAGGAGTAAAACACACCTGTCACTGTCCATATTCCTCATTTTATCTGATATTTTTGACCTGCCCCTTGTAAAAAATTTGATTTGCATTCAGGATTACAGTCAGTAATGCCAGATGTTAGAGTTTCATATTTCTATTGCCCCAAAAATGCATGTTGATACAAAACATGTGATTATATTAACTTTAAGTGACTTGGAATAATATTTTAATGTATTCCAAATTTTAACAATTACCCTGTCATTATTTTTCACTTTTCCCAGACGTTTTGAACAAAGTAGTTCAGCATTATAGTTTCTGTTGTCTTGCCAGTCATTACAAAACTCCCTGAAAGAGAATACCATCCCTGAAGATTTTAAATTCCAAATAAGCACTGAAATTGGTCACCACACCATATTTAGGATAATGAGCCTAACTAGAGAGCAAATAAATGTCATTTTGTTTTTTTTCCTCATTTTCTCCCAACCAGCAGGTGCCCACAATACCTGCATAAGTGAAGGACCCCCACACAGTCAAGGATGATTGGGAGCCCCACTACCACAGGTATTGGTGTACCTAATACCAACTATGATGTCAGTTTTAGTGGAGAGAATGCCCACCAGCAGGATTTAACTATGTCAAGGGCATTATGACAGCAGTAAAACATTTAATGAAATTATGAAGCCTGCTACTTGACAAAACACTATTACTACAACCAGAGATATCCTTGAATGCTAAAGAAGAAGTGGTGCCGAACCTTAGGATTCTTCATTATAAGAGTTATTGCCTTATTTCTGGTTTATTAAGTACACAAGATTGCCGTACTAGATTGCTGTGGTTGGGGGCCCCTGATGAATAAGGGGCTCCCAGCGACCACATGGTTCACTGGTGTGTAAAGCCAGCTATGTGTGCAATCAAGAAGAACAAGCTGTATGATGTGGCTAACCTAAGCAACACATTCTGGTGTGATATTCTAATGGTCATGCAATACCATGCTAATGAGTAATATTCTTAAAATGAGCATCTCCATCTGTGCTACTAGGGTAAAACAAGATAGTGATGTGATTCAGAAATGTATAAATGCACCACAATGGAGCTACACCTACTGTACAATTGAACCCTGTTGAAAGCTCGTGTTCAGACTGAGGGAATTGCTAAGTAATATTCAGGGTTCCTGTAGCATTAGTTAATGTGTATCTGCAAGAGGCTGTTATTGCCACTCCCATTGTCCCAGGAGGTGCTGGTTCATCTTACCAGGCTTAATATTTCCTGGACTCCATGACATTGACATTGTGGACCAATGTTGTGTAGATGGAGATACCATCCAAGAAATTGTGGATATGTGTCAGCCTCATCTACAGGCCTGTGGGAGTCATGCAGTACCTATTCCAGTGGATGCTTAGGTATGTGTAGCTTTAAATATATTAACTACAGAGGCTTTTTCTAATAACCTGCTGTGGCCACAGTGTGGTTATCTCAGGTATCTACTTTGAGAACACTCCATCAGTTTCATGATGTCATTGTTTAGCATGTGAGGAAGCATGAGTGGTTACCACATAGCAAAGAAGAAAGAGATCTACCTCCATGTGGGAATTCTATGATATGGCTCAATTCTCTGAGGTACTGAGGGTAATAGACTGTACCCATATTGAAATAAAGGCCCCACCTGGTGAACTGGGAAGGAGGTACATGAACAGCAAAGGTTATCACTCCATCCGTTGCCAGATGTTCTGTAATGCACAAGGTGTCATCTACAATGTGTCTGTGTGCAGTCTTCCCAAGCAGTTATCACAAGTCACACATATGGCACCATTGTGAAATGTACTAATGGTCTGTGAGAGGCTACACTTAGTTGGTGATGCCAGATATGCCCTGGAACCTTGGCTCATGACACCCATAAGAAATCCACAAAATCGACACACCATGGGAGCAACCATGCCAAATCATAAACAATAAACAGTTACCATGTCTTTGGGCTGCAGAGTGCATGCTTTGCTTATGGATTCATCCAGTGGTGCCCTGCAGTATAACCCTGATGCATACAAAAATAGTGTCAGTGTGCGCAGTGCTGCACAATATCATACTCAGGCCAGGCAATGGAGGCAGGATCAGATGAGTAGTTAAAGGAAGAGACAGCTGCAGGGAATGATCATGCCAGACAGAGGCAGGCACAGTATGCCATGGCTCTAGCAAAGATGCAGAGACTTGCACATGGCATAAGAACAAGCAGATAAACTACTGTGAAAATGATGCAATTAAAAGCAACACCAGGCTGTACTTATCCAAGCATAGGTTTGCCACATTGTGCATTAGCTATACGCAACCCAATTAACAATGTGCAAAAGGCAGGGCACAGTTATGATTATTTGCACAGGTGGTGAAGGGAGCACAGGAGTGGATGTCTTTCACAGGGAAATGTGTGAGAGTGAGTTTGGAGCTGTATGAAAAGAACATTTACTTTGCCTTGAAATGTCAGTACTGAGGAGGAGGGGGCCTTTACAGTAACATTTATTGATAAAGGCCAGAGTCAAATCTGTGATATACTGAGCTCTGTGGTGTTGTGACTGTAGGGCCACAGCCTCAGCAGTAGTTGTAGCACTGTGGCTCAGTCTTCTGGCCAAGTCCATGGTATTCCTGGCAGTGGGTTCAGCTTCCCATGCACACCTTGGGTGACATTTGCTATGCAACATGCCACTGTGGCAATAGCCACAACCATGGAGATGCCCTCTCCTAGAAGTAGATGCACCCACAATAGATGTCACCATGAAAACACCAGCAAAGCAGGAGCAGGATTTGGTCATCCATGGCCACAATGGTTACCATCTGTAGGTGTAGCAATTGACCAGCTCACTGGATTACCACTCACCCTTGCCAGGAGATCTATAGAGAACATT
The DNA here is from genome assembly GCF_019279795.1 of Protopterus annectens. Taxonomy (NCBI): domain Eukaryota; kingdom Metazoa; phylum Chordata; order Ceratodontiformes; family Protopteridae; genus Protopterus; species Protopterus annectens. The sequence goes on from NC_056732.1 coordinate 62,550,097, forward strand.
GCACATTTCAGGATGTGACTGGCTCTGTCCAAACAATCACACATACAGGATATGAAATCCAGTACGTCATCATACACACCCTGCATCACCCTCTCTACCTCCACCACAGCTGCGGGGATACAAGCCTGTTCTCCCATAGTGGCCGTGCACATATTCTGAGTTACATCGGCTGACAAGTAAACGTCAGGGAGATAGCAGCAACCATTTCTCCGGTGAGCACAATTACACACACCCCTGTGTGGACCTCTCTGACCATACTTTCTAGGGCAGATTCTGGCACCTGTCTAGTAGTAGTACTTCTGTAATCAAGATTGCCCCCATTAACCTGTCCTCTCAGTAAGGGGTGGGTAGCCTGAGTATCTGCATAGAGGCTGTGTCCAGGCTCTGTGCTGAGGATGTGGTAGTCACATTACATGTGTCCAGCACACACATTTTGTATGCTCTGATTTTGCCTGCTCATCCCACCATTATCATCAGCAGCTGTAGATCCCCCAATATCTGGTGAGGGTGGTTCTACTGTGGTTGAGCTGGGTAAAGAATCACCAGTGTATTTGCTGCCTAGATTCTTCCAATGGATCCCTGCAGTATAACCCTGGCACATGTGCAAAAATAGAAATATACATGCAACTGAATTTTACAAATATAAACATGACAAAATAATATTTTAAGTATATACATTGTAAAGATGGATGTGGATGTTCAACCCTGATTGTGCCTTTGTACCATAAATCAGACAGCTTTATTAAATATGAAAGTGAGTAAGGGGAACAAAGGACTTACAGGTATTGATACACAGAAATAGGCCTACATTCTTGGAGCAACTCCAGTGTATAGTCTCTAGAACCTGCCCAGCTCTGTTCCAACATCTAGCACTGAAGAGTGGGACTCTGTAGAGGTGACACTTCTTCTGACAGAGGCCAGGAACTCCTCCTCTTTGTCAGAGGTAGTACACTTGATGGCCCCACTGCTTACTGCCTTACCTTTCCATGCCAGGAGTTGGGCTTTTTGTTTGGTGCATTTATCACTGACCCTGTTGTGGCACTATTTTATGGCATCTCATTCTCTGTGTCTGAGAACTTGAGCTTAAGTGTCAGTGTCCCAACAGATTCAGCAGTGTGCTTCTGCTTGCCCTTCTTTTTAGGCATTGCTCTGTTGACATGGAAGACAATTACCAGCCTTATTCTTTGTATGGCTGTGAGAAATACTGACACCACTAATGTCCTAACCATATAACATGCCATCTGTATGCCTAGCAGTTACATATCTGTATCCATACTATTTAATTAATGTCAGACACATAGTTTTACTAAGGGTATCTTCCACAAAATAGTCACATATGATTGCAACTGGCCAAGTTGACATGACTGCTCCTATCAGATTTAACTCATTCCCTCCAATGGAGCTCTGGAAGTTTGCACTCTAACTTCCAATGGGGAGAGGCTAAGCTTTTTGACAGATTCAAATTATGTCTTCACATTTCAAGCAAATATTCATATGTCTGGAACAAGAGACATTACTAAAGAAGCATAAACTATTTTATAGTGGTAGTATTATTTAGGTTCTAGGTCTTAAACTGAATTTTATAAGTCACAGTAAACACAGTAACAATATGTTTGTAATATGTTGTAAACAACTTATAATATCTCGGCAACCACTCAAGTTATACACATACTGTCAGCAACATTTTATCCATCTAGCTGAGAACTTTCATATGAGGTTAAGCAGTTCTGTTTAAGCAGTTCTGTCTGTGTTGCTTGATTGTTGGGATATTTACAAAAACATATGAAATTTGTAACTATCTAAATAAACAAAGAACAACAATTCATATCTCTTTATGTACTGGACAGAGGTCATCTATCAATACAGTTGATTTTACCATTGTGCAACATTAAGATGAAATCTTTTAATACGTTGTATGTAGCATGGTTTTGGAATTATTTATGCAAATATGAACAAGGAATAGTTGACACCTAGGGGCATCAGTAGGATGCAACCGCAGAAGCACCTGGAGACGTCACTTTCCTGTAATTAGCTAAAAATACGTTTGCTGTTGAGATATGTTCATTTTACACAACTCTCAGATGTATTTACTGAAAGTGGTATAAGTTGTACTGTATGAATGATTTGAACTGTACTCTGAGTATGTGCTCATGGCTCTGTCTTCCACTAAGCTTAACAATCAAGCAGCTCAGCAGTTGCTGTACTCTTGTAATCCCCCTCCCAGTACACCTTTCCCAGTGCACTTAAGAGTTACGACAAACATGCATCTTACTACAGATTAATGGACTTGTAAACAGTAACACTTACCTTGTACAAACAGAGGTACTTTTCCTGAAGGAATTATCGAAATTCATCTTTGGTACGCTCCAAATTTTGTGCTCTACAGTTTTCTTCCATACCATGATGAAGCTGTCTGCATGCTGCTATACTCATATCAGGCAGATTTATCTGGCTGGTATGATGATTATGTTAATTAGGATTCAACTCATTATTGTTTCTGAATTGCTCAATTTACACTACAGGCACACCTGCCAGCCCTCATGCTCAGGTCTTCTCAATGCTATCCACAAACCTTGGTTACTGTAGGCTCTGCATGTGCAGTCCACTACCTGCCTCTAGAGGAAGATTTGCAGTTTTCTCTATAACCATCTTCAAATGGAGTCACTGTAGTACATGATTTCTTACTGGCATACACAGGTATATGGGACTGCCATGTTTCACACCTCAAAGTGCCATTGTGAACCATAATAATACAGTACTTATATTATCCAAGAAAGCCAACCATCATGCAGATGAGATGCCCATCACTGCCCATCATTGCATGGCAGAGACATGCAAGACCTGATATGTGTGTCAATTTTCTGCCATTTTGCACTAAGATTCTTCAAGGTGATGCATCATGGTAGGAAAAGAAGAGGGAAGTGCTTCTTTTAAAGTGCAAGGGTTGTGTGAGGAGACGTGCAAAATATTTCTGATTCACCTCCGTAAGGATTACAGTCAGATGCTCATGTAGGGGAACTATAAAGAGCCTCAGTATAAGACTGAAGCCTGGAGTAGTTTAGCCCAGGCTGCCACCCATGCAACTAGCATCTAAAACCTGGGAGAGCAATGTTGTCACCATTACAGTAACATGAGGTGCCACAATTCTCACCTGATATGCCAATGGGAGGATGAAGTTAAACTGCACTCACTGCATCCATACTGTAAGGATAGCACCTCATTACTGTAAGTATAAAACATCTTAGTTACACATATAACCTGACACTGTATGTCATCTACAAATTTTACACAGTGCTCTTTTTATCTCTACATCCCTGAGAAATTGCAGTATATAGGAAGCTACACAGGAGGAGACTGGTGTACACAATAGAGTGCCAGGGTGAGTTTATTTGCTTAAGACTGTACAGCTTTTAATATTATTAGTAGTAGAGAATCATTTCCAAACAATATCCCTTTCAGACATCACTACCTGTTCCATGATAACTGCCATATATCAAAGGCTGCAGTATGACTATTATTGATGTGTTTATATGTGCTCATATCCTGTCATATACTTAAACAAATGGGGGAGGACATTAAGGCTGTGTTCTCACATCATGAGGGTATATGTGGGTCTAATTCCCTCCTGTCTGTGTTATCATGAAATATTTTAGTTAAGATTCCTGTCTCATTATATTAGCTACAGTATTAGATGGGGGAAGTACTTATGAGCAACATCTTTAGGAGGGTGGACATCTTTGTCAATATTGTCGTCTCCTTTGTTTATAACCTGTGACTGAAATGTATACCTACGCAACATGATGTCTTTGTATATGTACATTTGTCTCTGACATCATTACTGCATCTCAGAGTACAGACCCTCCACCACCTTTGGTCCAAGTAGCTTATCATATTAATTCTCGCTCTTTTAGAATGCAGGTGATGATGGTTGTTGGTTCCGGTCCCCTACTCATTTGTGTATACTCAGTTGGGTTAAACTGAGAACAACTTTTTTTATCTTTCTAGAATATTATGCTTAAGTATATTATAGTCAAAATATATATCAGCTTCAGTTTTTCATTACATTTGTACTTCTCTTTGTTGCCGTCCTTTCTATTACATACATTTATTTTGTATATTATTTTCTTCTCCATTTATTTTATTATTATTTACAGCAGCGTGACATACCTTTATCCACCCTTCCTGTAAGGTGCAAGGTTTGATTCTCACATAAGGTAATTGGCTAAGCTTAAAATGGCCCACGAGGGTAGTTAGCCTAGTACTAACCTATGAAACATGAAACATGTGAAACATACGTTGGCTGCCCACAAGTAGCAAAAGCACCTCCACCAACACCACTAGAAGCACCCATCAAATCTGGGTCATACACTGCCACAGTCATCTCCACTCCTCCTGCACTAACTGTACTACCTGCTTCAGGCAGCACTGTACTGGATTCTGGGACAGTTATACCTACCAGCACCCAGCAGACATTGTGAAGGAGATTCTAGGCCAGATGGAGAACCTCCTCAGGAGACTTTTTGAGTTACATCTCTATTGACCACTGTCTTCACCATCTAAGATAGGGCTCAGTGGTGACAGTACCTAGGGTGGCAAGCAATCTCCCATTGGGTCACAGCTGGCCGAGACTGCAGCTGTGGCACCCCATCCTATCTCCCATCCTGCTGTTCCCCTACCTTTTGTAACATTTCCATCCCTGTTGGTTGTTCAGTATTGTCTTCCATCTGTTTAGCTGATGTCTCCTACACCATTGTACTCCCCCTCCCTCATTGTGATGCCACACACCCTGTCAGTTGTGTCTGCCGTCCCCTGCAATGCAATCTAACCCTCTTACCTTCACTTATATCTCTTACTTCATTCCCCAACTTACCTTCTCTCTATGTATAAAATGTAGGCACCTATCCCACATAAAAAACCCTACCTTCCTCAGCTCCAACCTGGTGATCCCTTTATTGTTTACCTTCTATTCTACTCTCTGCTTCCTTCTCCTTTACATCTCTTTCCTGTACTCCCATTTCCAGCCTTTAATTGGGTCAAAAATAGGTAAGCACACTTCAACGTGCCCATCTAGGGCTTTCAAATTACTTATCTTCTGTGAACATACTGTGCATGGCAGGTCATGAAGAACGCCATGCATGCATATGTATAACTGATGAAAACTGGCACTTCTCTCATTGTATAGCAAAGAGCTGGGCTGCCATGTTTCATATGTCTAGCTACTAACTACTAAGTACAATCATCATCATGCACTACATAGAGTGGCTTTACCCAGTATAGGCCATGCAAATGAGCTGAGTGTTGTTGCATGGACGTTTGCACATATTACACAAGGTACAACTGTCAGGCTACGGCTATTATCTGCTGTAATGAATTACAATGCCAACTATGGACAGGATGTTAGATTACACCCCAAAGGTGGTGTCCTGATTGGGTCATTGCAGGCCCTCTTATTCTTTCATTCTGTAAGTGCGTAGCTACCAACTGCTGTGGTTCCCTGATGCTACTCATTTCATTAATTCTGTAGGTCAGCATGTAGATAGTGCCCACCGCACTGTAAGCGAGGTTGTGTTTCCAAGTTCCCGTAGAGCTGTACACTTTTTGTCTTTTTTTTCTTTCATTCTACAGATGTGTAGCACCAGCTGCTGTGTGTTTGCTAACGCCGCGTGCTTGACTGCTTCTTTAGCTCGGCATATAAATGAAGTACTCTGCATGCTATAAGTGGGGAAGGTTGTGAGTTCATGTGTCATAGGTGGTGCATACAGGTGTCTCATTGTTACAGTAGGGTACTTGATTCCTGACATTTTCATGATACTACAGGTATTGTGGTCATACTCTGCTGTCCCCAAACTATTTATAGCATATCCACTCTCCCAGAGTTTCTTTCTTTCATCCCCTCTTCTTCAAAAAGATCTCTCATAAAGAAATCAGTAACCTACTTGAAAACATGCCCACAGATCCCCCTACCCAAGGAAAAAAACATATTTCCCTGGTTTATCTACCCTGTAACTAATTCCTAAACTTTTTATCACAATTGAAATTCCACTGAGTCGAAATGTATTTTAACAATGTCTGAACTTGACATTGTCACTTTCACAGATGTGGCTCAGTGATTCCATCATTCGATGGAATCCAGATCAACCTTCCCACAGTAAACCAATATAGATATATATATATATATATATATATATATATATATATATATATATATATATATATATATATATATATATATATATATTACACACACACGCACACACACACACACACACACACACACACACACACACACACACACACACACACACACATATATATATATATATATATATATATATATATATATATATATATATATATATATACTGGTCCTACCCTGTCAGAAGGATGAAAGCTCAAAGAGCAAACATCAGAAGACCAAACCTGTAGTATTGAAAACCTGGAAGGTCAAAAAACAAACAAAAAACAAGAGCTGAGCTATTACGGGGGGGGGGGGTTCAAACTAAATCAAAATAAAATTGATTTTACTCTCTGTTTGGTTTGTGGTTTTTGTCAGGAACACGTCTTTTTAGAATGAATATTCAGCCTGGTGTCCTTGATTCTGCAAAAAATGCTAATGGAATGCCTATCAAAAGACTTTGTGAGATAGTGAATATAACGGAGAATCCATTACTGGCTTTTTGTACCAGTAATACTTCAAATGAGCATGTTAGTGTTACCTCTGAAGTGCGTGATGACCAGAAAAGTGAGCTTCTTATGAAAATTAAGACCTTAACCAACAAGACTGAACAGTTTAAAAGGCTGCAGTAGCAACACTAAAGCTTCTGTGCTTACCTTGAACTTGGTGTTGTCCCAAGAGGGCTACACATAAAATGCGTACTTATGGCAATAAATATACTGTGTTACTGCAAAAATGGCAATAATTAAATCTTAAATTAAGCACAGATTATATGCGCTTAATGAATGACTTTTTTTGTGATATTGAGATAGACCTGAAAAAAGAAATTGAAGCCATGGAAGATTAACTGTTGGCCTCTGCTTGTTTTCATCTCATTTCTGTTGAATATAATGAGATGATTCATCGTATACATGTGTTTGAAGAAAAACTTATGATGCAAAAAAAGAGTAAAAATATTGAGTGATCTTAATGATTTTAAAACTCAACAGGTTTTTTCTTGGCCGAAGAAACAGATGAATGGAACAACTACGTTGACCAATGCTGTGCTATGAATCATGTAGCCATGCCCTCTGGTATAAATAAGTCAAATACGTCATCATTTGGGTTGCAACAGCCTGGAGAACGACTAAGACGGCCTGTGGTAGCAGCTACAACTTTTAATGTTACTAAATGCAGCTCTGCATTTGTAGATCTTGACTCTTTTTCTAATGAAAATGAGAATTCTTTAGTAACCGAACCTGTCTCTGTTGTGAGTGAGAGTTTAAACAAATTGAATGTGTCCAGGCTTGGGCATGCATGAACTTCTAATTTTTTAGAAACAGCTCGAGTTTATCTTCAGCTACCGATAAAGGTGCAGGAACAAACAAGGGGAAGAAGCAGAGTTCATACCCCTATTCAGCGGAATACATTGGTGATTCAAGTGGGACATTTAGACTCACACAAGAAACAAAGTGCAAACAAGGTAGGCCCAGTTACTTGGAGTCGGGCTATAGTGACTTGAACATTTGTAATGTAGTTAATCTATCTGAAAGGGTATTCTCTTCTGTTGAGTTATCTGTTTTAAATAAAGGGCTGAGTTTTATTGCAGCCACTGAAGGGAATATAAGTGAAGCACTAACAGAGCTGAGATTATTTGCTCGTAATCTAGACCTTAAACTTTTATTTAAAAATGATTCTGAAGAGATGGGTAATAAAATTAAGAGATCCAGTACATTTGTATCTGTACATACTCCTGCAGTCAAAGCATTCTTAGAGATGTGTGAAGTAGAATTATATGAGTTGTTCTATAGCAATAATATTGCTACAAGGTTTTATAATCTTACATCAGAAGAAAGGGATGCTTTGAAGAATTTATGCCTATATGATGATATAATAATAAAATCTGCAGATAAGGATGGCAAAGTTGTAGTGTTGGTTAAAACACTGTATAACACTTTAATGTATGAATTACTATCAGACTCTAAAGTGTTTAAAATGGTTAACATCAGACATGTGAATGGGCTTATCTATAAAGTTAAAGAATTTCTATATAGTGCCATGATAGATGGAGAAATCAGCCTAGATGAATACAATTATTTATATGTTAATCAACCTGTGATACCATTCATATACGGGTTGCCAAAGCTACATAAACATCTAACATCCCCCTATGAGACCTATATTTGCCAGAGGTAAATGGGCGACTGTTGCTTTATCTAAATACTTAGAGTGTCAACTTAAACCCTTTTTGAAGTTTAGTCCTGCTTTTATTAAGGACACTAAAGATTTTTTGCATTCTTTGAAATCTTGGTCTGATAGAGCAAATTTGAATGGGTTATTATTGGGCACACTAGATATCAAGTCACTTTTTACTATAATACCAAATGAGTTAGGTGTTCAGTACATTAGAGAGTTTTTGAATAAGCACAGTACTTTTACATCTTGTAAAACTGAGATTATATGTTCCGTGCTTGAAATTTACAAATAATGTTTTTTTGTTTAACAACAAATACTACCATCAGCACGTTGGCATAGCAGTGGGTACACCTGTTGCTAATACATACGCCAACTTGGTTCTAGCTAGATGGGAAGAATATATTTTTGACACTTAATCCTTTAACCTATATGAACACTGATTTGGTGTTCTAAAAGCATTTTGTCGATGATATTTTTCTGTTGTGGAATAATAGTATCGAGAACTTGAACTTGTTCGTTAACTGGTTACATAGCAATGCTGAATTTTTGGTGTTTGATTTGACATTTAAAATTTTATTTTTAGATATCACTGTTTGTTTATTTGATGAATGTTTTGACACTACTATTTTTAAAAAGGATGTGCATGCTGCAAGATTTGTGCACTCTCAGAGTATGCACCCAAATTATATTTTCAAAGGTATTGTATACAGTCAATTTTTATGGGCCAGTAGACTAAATACTAAAGAAGATGCATTTTTACAAGACCTGGAAGTTATGAGTAAGGACTTTAGTCGAAGAGGATATGATCCAGAATTGTTGGACATTATGAAATATGTATCTGTTAATAGACATGTTGATATAGGGCAGCCATACTTGAGATCTGATCTAGTAGCTAGAGTTAATAGGCCAACTGAGAAAAGACCTGTTAGGTATCTTATGAAATATAACAGGCATACGAAATGTATTAAACAGATTATTAATAAATATTGGCCTATTCTTACTTCTAATAGTGAAATTAAAGAATTTATAGGTAGTAAACCAGAGTTTGCACATAAAAAAGAAAGAAATTTAAAACAGCTTCTGTGTTACAAATATATGCTTCGATATAAAAAAACTATCATTGAATAGCAAAGGAACACATCCCTGTCATCAGTGCAGTTACTGTAATGTTATTAATACTGAGTTATTATTTCAACATCCCATTTCTGGTGTTATTTTTGAATTTAGGACTTTTGCTACTTGCCAAACGGAGAGTGTAGTTTATTTGGCTAATTGTGTAGCATGTCTGAGATTTTATATAGGTAAAACTACCTTGAAATTAAAACAAAGGGTTTGTTTTCACCTCTCTGAGATTCAGAAAAAAGGTTGAGAATAATGCTCTCTTTAAACATATTCAGTTAAAAGGTGATACACATTCCTTTAAATTTCGAGTAGTTCAAGTTGTAAATGTAGGTATAAGGGGTGGTGACATTACACTTCAGACTGAGCTTGCAGAATGTATGTGAATAGATTATTTTTGAGAATCTGTTTATCCAGGACTGAACTCACAAAATAGTTTAAAACCTATTTTGAAATATAAGCATGACTATTACTTAGTATATTAACCAGGCTGTTTGTATCTGTATGTTTTATTTTGTCTTGTTTTTATCTTTTTGCTAGGAATGGGTTAATCATGCCTGTGACTGTTTTAACTCACAAAAATAGATTAAAACCTATTTTGAAATATAAGCATGACTATTACTTAGTATATAAACCAGGCTGTTTGTATCTGTATATTTTATTTTGTCTTGTTTTTATCTTTTTGCTAGGAATGGGTTAATCATGCTTGTGACTGTTTTAAATATTTAATTGAATTAATTGAATGTTGTTTTTTATTGGCTGATTTGAATATTTATTGTGACCATTACCCTAGCTGTTTTATGCATTGAGAAAGAGCTTATGCTTGAAAGCTTTGCGTTTGTCTTATTAAAAACAAGTCTTGACGTTGTAATTCCTAGTTTATTTCTATTTTTTGTGCTTTTTGATACCTAGGAATACTTCAGTTCCTATACGAGATTTTATTCTTTGTGTGAGTCACAACGTTATTTGTTCAGCTCAGGTTTCATCGAACATATGCTGCTGAATTTAGTGGGGGATGGAAAGTGAGGATCAGGGTCTTTGCTCATTTCCCCACTGTTGTATAATCTCAGAGAGTAACACAGTGAATCAAAATATAGAACTAAAGCAGTGAAGATTTGTGGTTGCATAGCCTTCCTTGCAAAATGTTAAAAAAATGAAGTTACTCCATGTGAGTGAGCTGTGATGTGTAAAAAGCATTATACTTTTGATTTAAATGTGAATACTGAATCAATGATCATTGCAATATTTAAAGTATGCAGACATTAAAAATGTTTGTTTTACTGCATTTTACTTTGAAATTTGAAAATATAAACAGCTTGCTGTTGTATATGGATATGACAGTTTAGTAGTACTTCAGAGAAAAGCGAAGTTATTTTCCACGCCTTTCCAGCTGCACAAGTTTAATTGTCCCTGTTTAGCATAAAAACAGTATTTCCTGGTGTCAAACGTAGCTTTATATTTAGCACCAGGAAATGTATGTATACCATTTTTGAGCACATATTGCTAGTAATAAGAGACTGAAAAGGCTTTATCCACCCTAAGGGCAGCCATTTCCTCCTGAATCCCCATTCTCTCTTTCTCTCTCCTGATGCTTGGCCACTTTTCTTACCATTCTGCCATGCCTTCCAGCCAGCAAGGTACCCACACTTCGCTTTCCTTTGTGAAGACTAAAGCAAAGTATTCATTCAGTACATCTTATTTTTCCACCAGTCTTCTAGTATCTCCTTCATATTTTTACCCATCCTGACCAGTACTGTTCCTTCCTACCTCGTTACTTTTCTCTGCCTACAAAAGTCCCTGCTTGTCTTTTTTATCCCTTTTGCTAACGTTAGGCTTTGATGCACTTATAACCTTTACTGCATCTTGCTAGTCTCATCATATCATGTCTTTTCCTTTTCCTCACACTCTTCTTTCCACCTCGTGTATGACCCACCTTTCAACTTAATTATTGGCCTTATATTTCTATGTAGTCATACTGGCTTTCTTGTTTTATTTTTTGCCTTTTCCTTACACTCTCATCCATAGCCTTCAGTACTCCATTTTTGCTCCACTTTTTATATTTATTTATTTTTTCCGTTTGTTTACTGGGGTAAAGCACTGAACAAATTTGACCATTTGCAGGCCCAGTTTCCATATCTTGTTTCTCCCAGGATGCTTTCCCAGTTTTATAACTCATCTTTGATACCTCTACCACCCCAGCATAATACACTGTTCTTAAAATCCTGCATTGTTATCTACGTCTTTTTTTTCTTACACTTACCCCCTAACAAATGTGGCATGATCATTGTTGGCTAATGTTGCCTTAATCTGAGCATCCATGAAACGTTCCGCATTGGTTGGGACCAAATCCAGAATTCTATCCTTTCTGATTCAGTACTGCACTGATTGGCTGAACCCTAATGGTTCAAGATCTCATTCAACTCCTGCTCCCTGTCTACCCTGGAGCTTGGAACCTTTTGGTTTGTCCTGGCAGATTGAGATTCCCCATGATCATTATCTTCTTCTTCTTGCCTCACCCCTTTGTTCTCTCCTCTAGTACCTCATCCTCCTTTCTTACTGCAGGTTGTGAATGATATACTGTAATTCATCCGCAGTTTAACTGTCACAGTACTTCACTGAGCTCTTAACCTTGGATGCACCTTTGTACCATTCCTGTTTTGGGGTTCTCTGACCTCGTATCTGATGACCTCCATTATGTACATTGCCACTCCACCCCCATCTCTTCCTTCTCTGTCATACCTAAACAACCTACCCCAGGCATATTGATGTCCCACCCTGTCATGTTTCTGTGCTACCAACAATGCCCACTTTCTCCTCCATCAATGCTTGCAACTTCCTACTCGATCTCTTTGCATTGCAAAGTAAAACTATCCAGTCATGGTTAAAGTCAGCTTTATTTGCTCTTCTATTATGTTTTGCATCTCTTTTTTCTTTACTGTATGTCTATTTCCTGAACACCTAGCTCTCTTTTCTTTTTATGTCACCCTCCCTCCCCCTTTCCATTGTTACTACAGCAAGAACAGCATGCAGAATTCTGTACTTGCAGGTGTGAAAAGAGCAAATGGAATGAGTTGTTAGCAGGTAGACACACAACCATCACAGCAAACAGAAAGAGACAGGAGTCCTGTGGAGGTGTTAGCCACCATCTCAGGATAATGAGCCCACACACAAGCCATACTGAGTTTTGAATTGTTGAAAGTCATGAAATATTGCTCCAATGTACACTTCCATGTTGCACAGCTCTCATTTTGCCTTTGTGATGTCCCCATGTACAGATAAAGTTGTTAGTGCAGTACCTTCGCCATCATGGCTCCATGGTCTTTGGGCTATATTCATCATCCCTTGATTTCTCATCATGGCTCCTTGCTGGAAATGTGAAGCTGCATATGGGATCTGACAGATTTTTTTTCATGTAATGAAGTTTTATCGCCCTGAATATGCAAATTAATCTGAACGGTTTACTATCACAATGCTTGAACAACAGATGTTTGCGAATGGACTGTGCATTCACAATTATAATGTTCACGGGGTGTTGTATTGTCAGAAATGGAAATGTTTCAAATTTATGATAGTAAACCATCTGAATTGCTGATAAAAATAAATAACTACAGCACATCTCCTTTATACCATAATCCCATTGTCAGTGCCATCTCTGTGTTGTGCATTACAGGCAGTTCATGATACACAGAAAAAATGGGCATACATTGTGAACAAGACACAAGTGGAGATGGCATATATAGACCTGCAGCTGCATATAAGCAATGGTGCAGACAATGTAATATAGATTTTACTATACACTTCTGCCATCAAACCATTTTAATACAAACTGCATTACAATAGTCAGACTTGTATGCATGATTTCACAATGTCTATAGCAAATAAAAAATTAATCTAAGACTGACCACTATATGAACAGTGCTCCTCATGTATGCTTCACAAAATGTGTCAGTTAGGGAAACAGGCACATAGAGATGACACCACACAAAAGATCTTCTAGTGAAACATATGTATGTACAGCTCTACAGTTAAATATTTGTCAAGTTGATTCAAATCAGTTTATTATGGAATCTAAACCTAGACTCCTTTTATTTAAAAATGTACATACAAACATTACAAACAATAAAACATGTAAGACAACTTATTTGTATTCATCTTGACAAAATCATAAATATAACTTTTTTAATAACTGTAAACAAATACTGCTTAGATGGTAAAATAGACATAAAGTTGACGTAAGGTCCAGGATTCCAACATGAGATCCAAGCACCAGATCAGAAGCTTAGCATGGAGGCATTCTAATTAAGGAGTCACACTGTGACTTTTACTGCTGTCATGCTCAGTCTGCACAGAGTACTTAAGCATACTATGGTAAGGCAGGGTTATTGCACACTGAGTTTTGGAGTACTGCAGCCTGGTGCTAGTGGCATGTTCATTGTAGGGCACATAGCACAGCATCCTGTGCACATCTCAGGCATTTAATGCCTGAGCTATTTAGTGACAGTATAACATATATTAACAATGTGTAACAAACATACTTATATGCTCTCTCCAGTGTACAGTTAATGGTCACCCATGTAGTTTTGCTCAGCAAACAAGGGCACAGTTACTGTAGTCCTGCCCCCATCCACATGTACGGAATGCAAGTGGCCACATTATGTTCTCAGCACTTCTCTTCCCACTACAGTTGCACATAAACACATATGTGTGGCAACAGGGTTGCACAGCATGGCAGCATGTTTCAGCCAAAATACTGGCCTATGTTATTAATCATGGTCATGGATATGTGGCATTGAAGAATAGTTAGCTTCATTGTCTACTGCCACTCAAATGTACACATGGTCATGGAAGCAGCAGTGTGTGTGTGTGTGTGTGTGTGTGTGTGTGTGTGTGTGTGTGTGTGTGTGTGTGTGTGTGTGTGTGTGTGTGTGGGCACGTGCGCAAATCCCCCAAACCCTAGCAGTCACCATTACACTTCTAGATATGTCTACCCATGCCTATTACATTATAACAGCTACTCTGAAAACTGCTATTATATCTATCAAACTCAAATAGGTAGCTACTGCTGTTTAGTGTATGTGGGTTTTGTAGCTGTATGTGGATGTGTGCAAATGGGCATACTGGAGTATGACTGAAACAGTGTTTGTGTGTGTGTGTGTGTGTGTGTGTGTGTGTGTGTGTGTGTGTGTGTGTGTGTGTGTGTGTGTGTGTGTGTGTGTGTGTGTGCGTGTGTGTATGTTTGGGTCAATGTATGCATCACAGTATGTGTGTAGAGGGGGCTGTGCCTCTGTGTAGCCTGCAATACCTGAGGGATTGATAGGGTGTTCATCTGAACAGTGCAAAGCTACTCAGCTGAGTGATTCATAGTCACATATGTTCCCATGTAATGAGGTGTTGCCCTTTGAGAATGTGCATGACTATGAACCACCAAAAGGTGCAGTGATCAACTCAACACATTAGTGTAGTGCATGTTGTACCCCTCCACTGTTTTTGTGATTGCCAGGGTAAGCAGCCCATTTTATTTTGTATTAGAATTCTTTGAGCATAGTTTGTTTCATTTTGATTCCAAGGATTAATTTTGGCTTGCATTTGCTGACTGCACTCAAATAATCACTTATAAATCTTAACAAAGTGAGTTTTAATTAAATAATCAAATGAATTTGCATAGCGCTTGCTATAATGCATGAACTTGTAAATTTGTTATTCAGTTGTGAGCTGTACAGTGTGTCACAAAAGGAGATACTGCCAGCCCAGCTATCTGGAATTTTGTAAATAATTGTATGTTATTTGTGAATATCAACATGATTCATATGCTTGTGTTGCAAATGTATGTTATGTGTATATCAAACTGCTGGTACAGAATTGCGTGTTGAAAAGGGTTGTAAAGTGTTGAGCTTTAAAAATGTATCCACAGTGTACCCTACCGGAACAGAAATGTACATACACTATTGTAACTGTTTAGATGTATATACTTTAAAAGGGGAAACGGTAATACAGAGGGTTAACTTGTAAAAATTCAGAGAAATAGTTGAAATTAAATTACTTTATAGCCACGCCATTAAAAAAAAAGGATGTTATCTTTCAGTTTCACTGAAGTAACAGACACAATGTCTAGAACTAGAGGTTCACTGTATTGTCTTCAAAGTGTTTTTATTGTTTTATGACTTCCAGGATCTGCCGTACATCTAAGAAAAGCCCTTGTTTATATATTTTCACAGGTAGATGCTAAATGCTACCAGCTGCATCAATGGTTGTTTTTCACCTGGGACAGAGTCAGATGACAAGAAGTGATGTTATCCTGCAAGCTATCCCAGCAGTAATATTTGAGAAATTAATTTAAGACCTCTGTGAGAGAGACGGAGTATTCTGTATTTTTCTTTGACCTGACAACATAAGCTAGAAGACCCACTCACCACATCTGCCTTGCTTGCTTTGTAAGAAAGTTAACTAGGATATAGTAATTATCTAGATATAGTCAGAGATATAGCAAAGCTTAATTTAGATGTTTTTCTTTATTAGTTTCAAACTGTCCTGCAATGTATTTTTAAATATTTCCTGTGATTTTGAACTCTGATGTTACTGTTACTGAGTTTTTTCTTGTTCTTTTATTATTTATTATTAAATATATTTAAACCTTTCCTTGTGGCTGATATTTATGAGACATATTTAAGTACTTGCATATTTATTTGGTGACACTGTGTAGACCTCTCCTAATAGCCTTGCTCTTGGTCAAACTACCAATTGTATTGATAGTAACATTATACAGTAAAATTGGACACCCTTTGTTAAGGGCCCTAAAGTATTTATTTATTTATTTTATTTTACATTTGTTGACCGGGCTAGTCTAGCTGCATATATGTCCATTTTCAGTAGAAGCCTGGGGAGAAAAGCTCCACATAGAAAACTAACAGAAACAGTACATTAAAACATTAATTACAAGAGTATTATGAGATGATTACATCTGCTCCAAGGTAACAAAACATATAAAAAAACTTTTTTTTTTTTTTTTTTACTAGGAGAAGAGGGAGAAGGATTTAGAAGTAAGTGGAAGACACACAAAGCAAATTGATGAGCAGGAATAAGAGAACAAAGTAGTTAAAAATGAGATTGGAAGAATTAGGTGTAGGGTAGTAAGTTGTTGATGAGACAGTAAGATGGCCAATTCAGTTGTTCCTGGTTACAGTAAGTCAGCCTAAATGGTAGTGGATTTAAAGTAACAGAAAGGTGGATTTAAAGTAACAGAAAGAGGGAGATGCAAAAAAAAAAGAAGCTGTTGGGCAAGACTAACAGTAGGAGATGATTAGTCAGGGTTAGTACAGGGACATAGCCAGTGAGTTGTAAGATATGATTTAAGTTTCTTTTTAAATAGTGAAGTTGAAGAAAGAGATGTAAGTTCAACAGGAAGTAGGTTCCAGCTTTTGCCTACAGTGTTAGTGAAGAGAGATTCTCCTGCTTTGTTGTTAGATTTATGAGATGAGTAATTTGTTTGCAGAGCATAGGTTTGTAAGATTTTTATATGGGCAGATTAGACTTTTGAAGATTGGTGTGTTGCTTGGATGATACAGGGTTTTGTGGGTAATAGTTAGCTGGTGAAGTAGAATATGGTTCTGTAGTTCCAGCCAACCCAGATATTTCAGATTTTGGCAGTGGTGGAATCTAGCAGGAGAGCCTGTAGCAAATCTGGCAGTGTTGTTGTAGGCTATTGACAGCTTGTTGAGGTTGCTTTTTGATAGGTTAGTATATATAGGAGATGCATAAAAGAGTGTTGAGATGAGATGGGTGTGGGCAATAGAAGTTCTTGCTATGGGAGTAAGGAAAGGTTTAATTCTATAGAGGGAGCCTAGTTTTTGGTTAACTGATTTTATTGTGGTGTTAATATGAGTATCAAAGTTAAGGCTGTGGTCAACTGTCACTCCCAAGAGTTTAGTGGAAGTGTCAGGGGATATAACTGTATTATTTTTAGATTAAATAGTGAAGTAAAGTGGGGGTGACTTAAGTGTGGGAGTAAACAGTAGAAGTTTAGTCTTTTTAGGGTTAAGGAGAAGGCAACGCTGTAAAAACCAATCTTCGACAAATTCAAAGACCTTTTGGGTGAGTGACTGTAGTTCAGATGATTCAGTAGCTGAGGAAATTAAGGTAGAGTCATCTGCGTATTGAATGGATACAGCATGTGGGATGCTAGTAGACAGATCATTTATAAAGATAGAGAATAGAAGAGGGCCCAGAATAGAACCTTGGGGTACACCAAGAGAGACAGGAAGGTGGGAAGATAGAGTATTGTTCCAGAGTACTGCCTGTTGCCTGTTGTGTAAGTAGGACTTGAACCACTGTACAGCTTGACTATCAAGTGAAAGGGACTTAAGTATATTCAGTAGAAGGTGATGGTTAACCATATCAAATGCTTTTGAAAGATCTATGAAGATAGCAGAGGACAGGGTGTTATGGTTACGGTTCTTGTTAATATGGTCAGAGAATGATAGGAGGGCTGCAGTGGTGCTGTGATAAGGTCGAAAGCCATGTTGTGAGTTAGCTAAAAGGGTATTTTGGAGGAGATGGTCTAGCAGTTGACAATGGATGCACTTTTCCAAGATTTTAGCTATGGGAGAGAGTAGGCCAATTGGACGGTAGTTAGAAAGTGCTGTTGAGTTACCACCTTTGTGTAGGGGAATTATATGTGAGATTTTCCAGATGGATGGGATGGTGCCTTCAGTGATGGTTCTATTAATTAGGATAGAGATAGGGTAAGCAATAGATTTTGCTGCTATTTGAAGATACTTAGCAGGTAAGAGGTCAGCAGAGGGGGTAGAGGGTTTAAGCTTTTGAAGGAGAGTACAGATAAAGGATGTAGGCACAGGTTGGAGTTGGAAAGTGGGTGGTGGGTTCTTTAAGTTTGAAGAAAGATTGGAGGATACAGGAGGTAGAGAATTAGCAAGTGACTGGATAGCTTCAGTGAAGAAGGTATTGAAGGAATCAGCAATTAGTTTTGGAGTATTGGTGCTGATTCCAGAGGGGGTTGGTGTGTTGCTGGGATGTAGTAATTTATTGATTCCTGACCAGAATTTTTGTGGACTTTGTTGGTTGGAGTGTTGAAGCTGAAAGAAGAAGTTATGTGTAGCTGATAAGGACGTGACTGGTGGCAGTGATAACTGCCTTATAGACTGGGCAAAAGGGGGCATAGCTAGTAAACCTGTGCCAGCCTTTCCCAAGTGCATGTGTGTAAAACAAATCTTTAGGAGTGTGTGTCAGCTACTTGGGCAGGGACACAAAGCACTGGTTGGACAGAGAGAGTGTTACAGGTCTTGGCTTGGCTACTCAGCTGAGATCTCAACTCTATAGCTGTGGCAGTGGGGAGTCTTAAGGGGGATCTGGAGAAAGAAGGAGAAACCAACCCCTGACTGACTGTGGTCTCTGTGTGCTCTTAAGGGAAATTGCACTTGATGCAGTGAGCTGCATTTGGAAATGCTGTGTGTGTGTACCTGTCATCCTCCCAATGTATATCCCTCACTGTTGCCAGTGGTGAGGATTGAGGCTCCTTGAATACTGGGCCAGTGGTGGTGCATCATATATATTTGTGGCAGTA
This sequence comes from Protopterus annectens, assembly GCF_019279795.1. NCBI lineage: Eukaryota > Metazoa > Chordata > Ceratodontiformes > Protopteridae > Protopterus > Protopterus annectens. The sequence continues at coordinate 62,569,143 of NC_056732.1, forward strand.
GTGGGATAGCCACATCACAAAGTGTATGGCGCTTAATGGCCTGCACTTGACTTTTGGTGGTTTGATGGTATTTCCATGTTTGAATTTCTACTTCCCAGGGTTCCCGCCTCAAACATATATAGACAATTCCTGCTACTTGTTTTTTAATAGAATAGGAATGATCTAGTTCACTTTTGCTGTGTTCTGCCTTGGGGTCATTGAGTTTCTGATTTGCATTCCCAGTGCAGTTACCTCACATGATGGTCCTGGAACTCAATGATACTTAGGATCCTGTTCAGTGATCACCACTATCCTTAGCTTTTCCCACACTCACTATCACCATTCAAGAAAACAGACAAACCATAGCACCCATAAAACCTGAATGCAAATAAGAAACAATGTACAGAGTGTTAACTTTAACATCCACCATTTAAGCTGTATATAACCATCACACTTTTGTCTAAGTGTTTATTAGGTTTGTTGTGGCCCTCGTATTAACTCAAAAACCTTCAGGATAGAGATAAAAAATAAACGAATGAACAGATGAAGAAATATAGCCAGGAAATATAGAGCTCAATAACTAAATAAAGACTATTGACACAGTTCATTGTATTATTTGATAGCCCACAAGCCCAAAAAAATCAAAATCTAGTGTAGTTACAGTAGATTAACTACTTTCAAGTTTGAAAAAAGTTCTTAAAATACATATTACAGTCTGTTTGTATTCATATTAGCACTGATGCCCAGAAACACGACATGCTACTTAGTTTCCTTGTAAAGCTAAACCTAAAACTAAATGAAGCCTTCCTCACAGGGTTTGATTTGAGGTACTTTTGAGCCTGTAAGCTTCGACTGCCCTTTTGCTACTAAAAAAGTTGCAAAGTTTTGCTGGAGATTGTCAAATGTATTTGTCTCATTATTAGTCCTAAACCATTAAGTTCTGCTTTACAGGTTAGTATTAGGCTAATTGCCCTTATGGGCTATTCAAAGCCTAGCCAATTACCTCATGTGAGAATCAAACCCTGTACCTTGTGTCTTTAAGGTAAACACCTTAACCATTATACCAACCTCCCACTCGTTGAACTGAACTCAGTTTAAACAATATAGATTTCTGTTATTGTAATGGATTCATAATTTTTTAGTTGGTCTGGGCTAGCTGCTTGTTTTTCTTGCTCATACAATGTTTTCATATTATGCCTAATTTGATACAATTATTTGAACTGTAAATGTTTTTTATATGTTTGAAATTTGTAAAAGGATTGCTCTTAAAATGCTTTGTAATACTTTGTTGCTTTTCTCCCTGGGCCTCTACTGAACATGAGCTCCTACCCAGTTGGACTTTCCTGGTAATCAAATGCCAATAAAATAAAATAAAAATAAATACAATGACTCACTAAGAATGATTAAATATAATGTCATTCATCTTAATCAGATATACAGAACTAATTATTATTAATTAACTGAGACTGATAACTTCGTAGTGCAATGTTTCATTTTGGTGCAATCATCTGGTATACTACATGCTGCAGTCTATGACCTCCAATCTTTTTATTTGCAATTTTGACACACTGACTGACTAAATATACAGCATCACAACTGTGTGCTTACACTTGGCTCAATGTTTTCCTCCAAATTCCATGGTGAAAGGTTGTCTCTAAAGTACATTCCCAGTCATCCATCCTGTTACCTAGCAATTGCTTCTATCCAGATTTTCATTTGTTGGTGAATTTTTGTCTCTCTTAGTGGTGCCTTTTGTCTAAGTGAATGAAAAGCCTGTCCTCTGTGACTACCCAACATTCATTTCTCTTATCACAGGTAAGTGACGATAATGATAAACAAGAAAAATACGCCAAACCGGTGTCTGCCAACCACCACAAATCACCAACCAACCAAAAACTGGAACTGGAAGTGAAGCAAAAGAACCTCTTCCAAAATTGGTTTTAAACGTTTTAATCCACAGTAAAACACAGTAAGCCACGCAAAAAAATACACAATGAACGCCTTCTCACTCAGCGTTTTCGTCACTACTGGACTTCATCAGATGTCGGGGAGCAGAGGAAATTCCCTTTATAAGGATGAAAAGGCTATTTGAAAATGGCACCAGTTGTTGAGAGTGACTAAGTAACTTCAGAGTCTGATAACAAAAGAGCCTGTAGCCCAATTCTCATCTTGTTATTAGTGCTACTGTTTTGCTTCTGGTGAGATAAGAAGCAAAGGGACATTAAATCCCAGTAGTGTGAAGCTGTGGTAAGACCAGCACTAGTAGAAGCCAATTGGGTGAATCCTCACTATTTATCATTCTTGACAATGCTAATTCTTTCTTTCTTTTTAATAAGTACTGCTTGATTGGCTATTGTCTAACCTATCAGAGTAGCTTCCTCAACAGTTCATCCATAAATCATCAGGGTCTATTACAGTAGCTTCCCTCAAGTGTTCGACAGTGCCCAGTATAGACACAGGTACCTTCAGCTGACATTTTCCCATTAAAAATACCCTTCAGATTTCACCAGTACCTAATTGTGCATAGTCTGCACAATGAGAAGCACTGCCCACAAAGTTGTGAACCAGATACTCCTGACTTACTCTATAGTCTCACTGTAACTGTCCGATCAATACAAAGGACATGTTGCCATGAATAGGAACTTTCCTGCTATCTTCATGATAGCGGGTGGAAATGGACATCCCAGAGCAATGCAAAAATTGCCTCATGCTCATTGACAACCAGTTAATTCTTAAACAAACTGATAAGATGTGTTACTGATTTAATTACACAATGCCACTGGAGGTAAAGCTCTAAAAATAAACCACTCTTAATGTCAGTCAGGTTGTCGTTAGCACACACACACACACACACACACACATTGCACCCATCATATACAGCATGAACAAGACACATAGACCAGCATATGCTGAGGCACTTAAATGTAGCCTTCCTAAACCCTAAAGACCTCCTACATGAAGCTCACATAAAAAATGCCCTTAGCAATCCCAAATGCACTCTTTCAAAACAGCATCCACATCAACACCCAGAGACATATCTCATGGAGCCTCTACTTTTAAGCCCATAAGGCAAGCCAACACAGAATCCAACATTCTGGTCAATGGAGACTCTATTGTGAGACACATTGATGTTCTTCTCACCAGGTCGAGTATGGAGAAAGTCAGAGTCAGTTACTTATCAGGGATCATGACATGCTAAATTATGCATAGGTTCATAGGTTCATAGGTTGGTACTAGGCTATCGGCCCTAGGGCCTATACAAACCTAGCCATAATAATTCCCTGACATTCCGGTCATTGGACCACAAGTACCAGTATGACTCAGTCATAGCTCATGTAAGTCTAAATAACATACCTCCTTAGACAAAATGAAGAGGCACACAATGGAGCTCTTGGAATATGTGTCCCAGGCTAGCATGAGCCTAGAATTGAACAGCATTCTACCTTTTCAAAATATAATGCCACAATATGAACAGAAGATAGCTGACAATAACTGGCTTAGTTTCTGGTGTCATTCTAAGGGGATGCAATATTTGTCAGCAAGGAGGGATCTACAGACCACACTACTTTGCCATTGATGGTCCATAACTCTAGGCTTTCCAATATTAACTAAACATTGTACTCCAAAATAGTGCCTTTTTAGACTATGCCAACGTGACAATCCTTCCAACCTAACAAATCAAAACCAAGAAAATGAAAATGTGTTACTCCTCAATGCCAGAGATCAATAGAAGAAACTCCACTCCCTAAAAGCTCTCCTAACCCTAGAGAATGCTGATATCTCTACAGTGACTCAGATGTGGTTTAAAGCCATGGAGATCACCCTGGCCATACAAGGCTAAAATGCCTACCACACATTTACACCAGCTACTACACAGACAGGAACTAAAGATGGAGGTGTCTCGATCTACATCAAAAATATATATACCTCAAGGCTGGTCAAACAGGGCAATACATTTGAGCTTCTTCATGTTCAGTTCACTATAGGCAAAATCCCATAACACTTACTTGCAAGCTACAGATCCCCCCTGTGACTTTATCATCCAATCCAATACCATATTCGTGGGTGACTTTAATTAACCCACTATTAAATGGGAATTCTATATGACACCAAATGTGCAGGTACAGAGATTCCTGGACATTCTAAACACAAACTCCCTGGACCAGATTAGCAATATGCTGACTAGGGGTGTAAGCATACTGGATCTAGTCCTATCAAATATGGGAGAGTGCTGTATATCCCCTAGTGTAACATCCTTTCTAGTAAGGTCAGACAACAGAATGGTCTCCCTTGAATCAAAAATAAAATGAGAAACCCCCATTTATCCTAGAATGTTCAGGAACCACTCCAAGGTTAATGTCCTACTATTGCATGATAATCTGGCAAAATTTCAAGCCCCCCAACCCCTGGGAACACTGATTGCTATGCAGAACTGTTGACAAAGATCCTATGCAAACATGTTAATAGCTGTATAGAGGCAGCTGTACCCAGAAGGAATACATACAGAACTATCTCAAAACACAAGCCACCCTGATGGAATCACAACATAACAGAAGGAAGACAATTGTGGGAAAAATGAAGAGGTGTTGTACCCAACAGGATAAAAGTGCTCCCATCAAACAAAACAAACAACTCAGAGGACAGATAAAGTTTACCAAAGTCAATTTTGAGCTAAATATGACTTCCCAGGTCAAGAACAACCACAGGGCATTTCTTAGTTATGTCCCCAACCTCAAAGGCAATACACAATTGGGTGCAGAGCTCATTGTTAATGGAGCCACCTACACTGAGCCAGAAGATATAGAAAACCTACTGGCAGATGAATTCAGTTTTAATTTTTCCTGTGTTCCCCCAGCCTCCCCTCAAGAAATACTATCAAATATAACTTCCCCAACTATCACTACAGAACTGGTCCTCAATGCTCTCTCTAAGACCAAGACCAAGAACACAGCATCAGTGGGCCCCACCAATATACCAGGCTAACTTCTAAATACCGTAAAACATTACCTATCAGGATCTCTGAAATCACTATTTTTCCATAGATTCCAAGCAGGCTACATGCCTCACTAATGGAGAACAGCAACCTTCTTTCCCTCTCCACAAAGGTAGACCATCTATATACTCTGGAAACTACAGATCCATAAGTTTCTCCGGCACAATGAAGGTTTTCCTATTTCCAGTAAAAGCAGGCAAACCACTTTCGATTATATAAAACAAATCAGTTAGCAAAGGTCGATAGGTTCCTATTACGGAGACTTCATCAGAATTCTGATGAAGTCTCCATAATAGGAGACGAAAGCGCTTAATCGACCTTTGCTGTAGTTTGTTTTTTTATATAATAAAAGTGTTCGTTACTTCTTCGAGTGGTTTGCCTGCTTTTACTGGAAATAGGAAAACCTTCATTGTGCCGGAGAATCTTGTGGATTATTTCGTGGGTGTTTCTGTTTTTGGTTACAGATCCATAAGTCTCACTAGTTTTCTATGCAAAAACATCAAATAAGTATCATGGATATGTTTAATAATGACAGAGAAAAACTCCAGACACTGGGCCCAATCCACTTTGGTTGCATCAAGGGCAGGTCATGCCTACTTATCATTGTGAACTTCTTTGAGAAGGTCACCAAAGCAATGAACAAGGGCAAAACAGTTCACACTGCCTATCTTGACATGGACAAGGCACTTGACAAAATCTCCCACTCAGACATTGTTGAAAAACCCAAGAGGTTAGGTATAAACCCTTATGTCACCCAGTGGATAGCCCACTGGCTCACATACAGGACCCAAGAAGTCAGAATTGATGAGTCCCCTCTACAAAGAGGCCAGTCACCAGTGGAGTCCCTCAGTCCTGGGACTACACCTTTTTGGCATCTACTTCTCTAAAGTCAAGACCAATGTCAAGGACCTCTGGCTGACCAAATTTGCAGATTATTGAAAATTAGGAGCAGTCATAGAATCCCCCACTGATGCTAATGTTCTCCAAGCAGGGATGACACAGACATATAACTGGTGTCAGAGCTATAACTAAAACTAAATAAAGCTAAATACCAAGAAGTGCAGATCAGTATACTTTGGGAAGTCAGACACCCCTTGTAACTACCATATTGACAACACAGCCCTGAAGGTTGACCCAATAGTCAGGGACTGGGGGACACATGTAGACAGCAATCTAGCCTTTGACCATCACATGTCTAAGGCAGTGAGGAAATCATTCTATGTTTTGCCACTTATAAACAAAGGTTTGGCATCTTGGTCCAAGGAGATCATTCTTCTACTGTACTGAGCACTCATCAGACCTACCTTTGAGTACAATGCCCCTTTTGGAATATACCTAACCAAGTACATTTAACAACTGGAACATCCATAGGGTGCCTCATTAAAAGAATGCAGACCATAAATAACATGTCCTATGCCCTCAAAGCCCTATCACTGTATTATGTTTCCTGCAGGCTTTTGAGGGGAAGTCTATGCCTGACATACAAGGCATCTACTGACAACAGTCTGGTGGATTTTCTGCATATATGCAAAACAAACAGCACCCATGCTAAAGACTTAAATCTTGCTTGTGATATTAATAGGACCTGATGGAGAGACAGGTATGTATCCCAGAGACTACCCCTTCTCTGCAACAGGCCCCCCATCCACGTGAAGCAGAGTTCCTTCCTAACCCAATTCAAGTGTAGCTTGAACAACTGGATGGGGAAATGGACAGTCACACCTGGTTTGGTATTTTTGTCTCTAATGGGCACAGGCAAGCTTGTAAATGGTTCATCTTCCTGCACCCTGCTTGTAAACGTTTCATCGCCAAAGCCTCTGCTTACACGAACAAGGGTATCAGAACTCGTCAGAGATTTGGGATTCATGGATAGGCTTAAAAAAGGTCCATGTGGTTGCTAAGTATATACCTATGAACCTATATAATAGCTAAAACAAGACATATTTGGACAACATTTGTTCTACCTGCAACTGACACTACCTACTATCGTAAACTAACCTCCGGTTGTTTTTATTAAAATCTTTTGTAGCTAACTGGATGGTGGAGACTTAGAACTTACTCATGGGAAGAATTATCTTATATGTACATGCATTTGTCTACCTCACTCTAGTCAGAAACAGGGTCAGTTCTGTGAAATTCCTCAAGGCAATACATGTTGAAATTATTGCTGCATCACAATTTTTTCTGTCCATATAACAGGAACAATCTTGAAGATACTTAATCAGTAGCTCTTAGGTGGATTTTCTCTTACACATTTGAATGTTGCAGGCATAACTATGAAAGTTAAGACATAAAATATGTGGATACACATTCAATATTGTCATCTACATTCCTAAGTCATATCAGAACTTAGTCATTGTAAACCAACAGGTCTCTCTGGCACATGCACATGTTCTAGGAGGAACTATCATGATAAAATGAATAAGGAGTTCTGTTATCATAAAAAAGAATCTAAGATTCTCTTGTAGCATATAATGGAAAGGTTGATGAACATAAACTAAGAAGTCTGATGAATATAAACTAAAGTGATGTCTATATGAGCTAAATACTGGTGGTCATACACACACAAGGTAGTCCAGCTTTAAATGTGTAATCCTGTCACTATGGATACCACTGAAAATGTGTTTTATGAAATAATCTTACTGTATCCAGGTGACAAGGGTCTCCTTGCCTTGGGTGATGTGAACCTAAGCTGGCTAATTAATAAAACCAGCATCAACAGAAGGTGCACACAGAAACTAGGATGACTCAGAATTAAGTGAGTATGCTCTGCTCCATGAAATGTAAAAAGCAGAATGAATTTAAGTTTTGGCTTCATGCCCATCTCTCAGTAGGGCAGTCCTCTACAGAGTACTGTTAGATCTTCAGTATTATCTTCTCTCTTTTCAGCTGGAGGCTTAAATGGGTAACCATAACTGAATATCCCTATACTAAAAAGTTCAAGGCCCATGCCTTGTAGAAGGGATTTGGCAATGACATTACTGATCTCTGCTGCATTTGTCCAATAAACCGCTTTAAAGCCTCTCTTTAAAGCCTTCCTAAAAGAACACCTAAATAAATAATGGCTATGCACATGTATAACCCCAGGCTAATACACAAGCTTCTCTTCTATACCTCCTTCAATTATGTTAGCATGTCTACTACCATTAAACACTGTCAAGACTAGAAAAATGTACCATACTACTCCTGTCTTTCTATTGCCTTATGAACTAATCTAAACAGTACAAGTATTCTTCCAATTCAAACATGAAAAATGGTATTGTACAAATATCCTGTCACTGAGGCAGTGACATTGTATCATGTTAAAAGTCTTGTCAGCTTTATACTTTTGTGTAAAGTGTTAGCAAGATAAACGTGTAATGTATCCACTATACTTATGTCTACTAATTTTGCTTAAGTCTTTGTGTAAAGTGTTACCACAGTTAAACTAGCAATGTACTCACTGTATACTTATATATTGTAGTTTTCTTGTAAGTCTTGTCATTTTATATAATTGTGGAGCTTTTCTCTCTGGGCCTCCTCTGAAAACATGTCTTGTGACCCAAATAAATAAATAAACAAATAAAATAAAATAAAATAAATGTCTTAATGAAGGAGCATAGTCACAGTATAGCAGGTGATGATGTAACAAAGCTTTGAGTAATTCAGGAAATTGCTTCAGACATCTGAGCCAGAAGCACATGAAAACTACTTTACAGATCCCAGGGTTTTGACGTATTTAAGCATGGAACAAACTAGCTAGCAAATTACAATTATGTTAAGCAGATAGAGAGCAAATGGTGACTGGTTAAATTCACTGCATCTTTGGAGAGGTGCAAGCCAGCTGCCGCACTTATTTTTTTTTTTCGGGGGGTGCTTTGCTTCCTTCACCTCTGGCTTCTTCTGCATGTGGGAAAGATATCAGGAAAAGGGACCACAAGTATCCCACCTTCTTGAAGGCTGAGTAACCTAAGAATTCTAATATACACATCGGTAGGGTATGGAGCACATCCCTCCCCTAAAAATAAAAAAAAAATCAAAGGATATTTTGGCTGCTGTTATGCATTATAAAGTCTCTGAACTGTCCATTGATACTGCAGGGTGTTATCAGACAGGGATCAGCAAACTACTTTTCATCTTTATTAAATTCAAGTAGCTCAATCTGGTCTGAAACCCATAGTTACTTTGGTAGAAATGACCAGGTTGTGAAAAATAGGCATGGGCACCTTATCTACAGAATGTATAGTGGGAATGAGTATTTTTCATACTCTGCTGAAATAATTCCTGTATCTGGATGTTCAAAGTAGATACATGATTGCTTTGTAGTTTTGGAATATTTTATTAATTTCAAAATGATGGTCACTTCAGTGCTAAATTTCTGGTTAGGCATGCAGTATAATTACCTGAAATATGATAAATTAGTCACTGTGATCCCTGGCCAGAACATAATGCGATGGAGTTGTGGTAGGAGCTCATTTGTTTTGTTAAGCATCGTAGAACACTGACCTGCATGGACTTTTTCAAACCATTATGGGTGTGCTATCTAGTTAATTGATTTGCTAAGAGTCACAAAGTGAACAAATGAAGGCAGTAGAAATTGATCCCTAGAATACAGGAAGTGGTTTGTTAACAGCCCATAGTCTTAATCCTCTGTGCTAACTGCAACACCGTTCATTTACTTCGACTGCATTTCAGCATGATAGCTCGTCTTGCAATACACTCTCCTTAATCCTAGACCATCTCTTCAAGAATCCTCTTTGCCTCTACTCTCCTACAGTGTTTAGAAGTTCTGAATGAACTATTTCCTCAACAAATCTAATGCTCCCCATCATACCTCTCAAGTGTATCTCATTACGAGGAACGTACCTCATTTGGGGGTCTTAAAAAGTTCATGTTCCTCAAAGTTCCTCAATGTTCCACATTGAAAGACTCTGTCACACATTCAGTGTTAGGAATTTTTTTAAGTGAAATACATGGTAAATAGAAATGAATCATATTAATTCATTAAAAGATCTTCTTTATAAGTAAAACCAGCATATTTTAACCATCCTATGGCCTTCCTAGTTGAAGGTGTTATACCATATTAGTATGTGTTTCACATTTTGCCCATTTGTTCCACATTATGAGGGCTAGTGTTCCTCATTTTGGAGATGGAAGGTTGAGAGCTATGCTCCCCATGACTTAGTACAAAACTTCCAGAGCATGTACACATGAAAATTAAAGTTCTTCCAATGTTTCTTTAGGCTTGACTGGAACATGATGGCTCTACTCCAACTTGAGTGTAAATCATTATCCTTCCTGAAGAAAGCCTACCTGACAAAGGACTTTTGTGATTCTGGTTCCTAAAGAAGTCAGTTCTAGACCATACCAACATTTTGTACTCCTCTCCATCTAAACACACTGGTCAAGAATACAGAGATTGCAAACAGCTCATGAATTGCTTGTTTATAAATGATTTAATTTCATTAAGGGCTGAAATTGTGTTCTATTAATAAAAGTCAATGGTTTAAAGAAATGCAAATAAAATTAGCAATGTTACTTGCTATCAGAATTTGTTTCAATGTTCTGGTACTCAAGATGCATCTGTTATAATCAGTCGCAGAGTAATGTTTTAAACTAATTTTTTATATTTCTTATATGTGTTATTGTTATTTTAACATTTTCTCATAATTTCTGGTGTAGTATAGTATGTGTTATTTGTTGAATTTTAGTTGGTATTTATAATGCATTACTTCTTCTTTAAACTAATGGGTGATTAAACCTGCTGTGAAAGTATGCTTTTTGAAGGGTACTAAGGTAAAACTGCCTGATGGTAAAAGACTACATAAGGACTAAGGTACTTGTAAACATTTGAGGTATAAGTGGATGGAAAATGGAGGCTGAGTTGGGAAGCTGCTTTCTATTAAGGGAAGGGAATGTATTGAAATTTATCTCAGGAAAGAAGCAAGGCAGAATCTGAGAAATTAAACTAGAAGTGAAATAATTCCAGTATGAATCTACACTGTAAAAGTTTTTGTCTGATAATTTTCATGTATGTATGAAAGCTTACCTTTATCAGAAACTTGCGTTGTAAATTTAATATCATAATCAATCAGTGTTGAATAGATTCTTTAATCAAGCATATTAGATCTATTTTATTATCGATGTTGGTCTAAAGGTTCAACCTCTAACCAGCAAGTTTCTTTAGATCAAATTCTTGTTTTCAGTAAAATCTAGATTTTTAACTCTTCTTTATTATCAGATATCAAACTGATACCAGTAATTTTAGATCATTATCTATAGCTAAATGAAACCCTCTTCAGAAGTAGATGACAAAAAGCTAATACCTGAGTATACATTATTATAGGAAATATAATAGTAAATTCCATCTCTATACTTAAGGTATGAATATAAAGTTAATATAGCTAATAATAATATTTAATGGGTAACAAACCACATGTTTAGTGTACAGGGTGAAGTACAAAATTCCTTTAGTAACTATAACATGAGTTATTTACAATCATATTTTTATGTGTTATGAGATTTCATGAAGTATACCAATTAGCTCCTAATAATCTTTCCATTTTGTAGATATATGATTGATCTATTAATAAAGTAATAACTTTTACAGAAGAGATAGTACATAAAATTAAAGCCCGAAAAGAAATACCCCCTTGAGACCAGCTTATTAATATGTTTTAATCCTAGGGTCTATTAGGTGCCCCAAGTAGGAAATTTAACATTAGTGTATCTCAGTTTTTGATAATTATTTTTGTAGGTAGCATTACTATTGATTGGGTGGGTTATGATAAAATTTTGGGGAATATTATCATCATTTTAATACCTTGTGGTCTCTCTCTCCATATATGGTAAAAAACATTATTATTCCAGGTAATAAAAAGATTTTGTATATTAAGAAAACAGGTATTGGTAGCATTATTATATATAATAGATTTTAATTATCTTTAGATAGTATTATACCTAAATAAGTTTATCTGAACCTGAATTGGGTACATTATATTAGTAAAAATCACTAATGAGAATATTTTTTCGTATATATAGGTAGTATTTTTAGTTTTTTCCTTCATTGAATTATTAAACTGCAGAAATATTTCTCTTTAAATTCATCATTTTATCGGAAATAGAGACACTGCATAGAAGAAATTAGATCCTGCTGATGTAATTAGAGAACATCATCTGCAAAAAAGTTGAATTTTGGATGTTGTATTTTCATCTATTTCTGCAAAAACTTCTATGTCACTGTACTACTTGACTCTGATCAAATTAGCCCAATGCCCTCCAATACATTAAAGTGAATAATAGTGGAGAAAAGTGGACATCCTTATTTTTGTAATTTTTTAAAAATGGGTATGCTTTGTGAAACATATGTCTTTACCCATTTAATATAAGCCAATGTTCCTTTGTATAAATGCTCAATTAGATTTACAAATGCATCTGAGAAGTTTGGTGCACTTTTTCCAGTAAGGTAAAACAGATAGTCCTAACTTACTACAATCAAATGCTGAACTTATATCAAGACTAATAAGCAAATGTTAACTTTCCCTATTTGCAAAATCAATTAATGTTAAAGTTCTTCTTATATTATCAAAAGTATTTCTATTTATAAATGAAGCCTGTCTGATCTATATCTATAATGCCGATGATTGGTTCTTCAATCTATCAGCAAAATACTCATAAACATTTTTATAATCAACATTAAGTAATGAGATAGCCTCAATGATATGAAGTATACATCTAGTTGGATCTTTATTAGGTTTTTAAAATTGGCGTAAATAAATGTATATTGCCAAGATGGGGGGGTTATTAACTCAGTTTGGGCCAAAATAAAACCTTATGTATTAATGGAATATGTATTTTTTAGAAAGGATTTTATATATCTCTGGTATAATACCATCATTACTCCAGTGCTTTGTTTGATTTAAGTTTTATTTATTTGTGTAATAATCCCATAAGGAAATACTTTTGTCCAATAGTTTAATCTGTTGTTTATTAAGCTTTTTATTCATGTTTGTGGTTATAAACTCCTTTATTTTATCTTAGGTTCCATGTTAATGTTATTATGGTTAATTTTAGAAAGTGATTTCTAAATCATCTAGCATTTCTGGCATACGGTAGAAACATTCTCTTTTTCCTTAGAGAAAGTATTCTTTGATATTGTTTTGAATGTATTCAACCTTTTTGTTTTATTTTTAAGTCTATGTAAGTATTTGGGCTTACGAATAAGACAAAACTTGTATTTCTAAAGTTATTTTAACTTTTATGAGTTGAAATTTCTTTGTATTTCTCATTTAGTTTGTTTATTTCTTCAATAACTTTCTACAAATCTAATGCTCCCCATCATAAAACCCCCCTTACGAGGAACGACTCATTTGGGGTCTTAAAAAGTTCATGTTCCTCAAAGTTCCTCAATGTTCCACATTGAAAGACTCTGTCACACATTCAGTGTTAGGAATTTTTTTAAATGAAATCCATGGTAAATAGAAATGAATCATATTAATTCATTAAAAGATCTTCTTTATAAGTAAAACCAGCATATTTTAACCATCCTATGGCCTTCCTAGTTGAAGGTGTTAGTACGCCATTAGTATGTGTTTCACATTTTGCCCATTTGTTCCACATTATGAGGGCTAGTGTTCCTCATTTTGGAGATGGAAGGTTGAGAGCTATGCTCCCCATGACTTAGTACAAAACTTCCAGAGCATGTACACATGAAAATTAAAGTTCTTCCAATGTTTCTTTAGGCTTGACTGGAACATGATGGCTCTTCTCCAACTTGAGTTTAAATCATTATCCTTCCTGAAGAAAGCCTACCTGACAAAGGACTTTTTGTGATTCTGGTTCCTAAAGAAGTCAGTTCTAGACCATACCAACATTTTGTACTCCTCTCCATCTAAACACACTGGTCAAGAATACAGAGATTAAAACAGCTCATGAATTGCTTGTTTATAAATGATTTAATTTCATTAAGGGCTGAAATTGTGCTTCTATTAATAAAAGTCAATGGTTTAAAGAAATGCAAATAAAATTAGCAATGTTACTTGCTATCAGAATTTGTTTCAATGTTCTGGTACTCAAGATGCATCTGTTATAATCAGTCGCAGAGTAATGTTTTTAAACTAATTTTTATATTTCTTATATGTGTTATTGTTATTTTAACATTTTCTCATAATTTCTGTGTAGTATAGTATGTGTTATTTGTTGAATTTTAGTTGGTATTTATAATGCATTACTTCTTTTTAAACTAATGGGTGATTAAACCTGCTGTGAAAGTATGCTTTTTGAAGGGTACTAAGGTAAAACTGCCTGATGGTAAAAGACTACATAAGGACTAAGGTACTTGTAAACATTTGAGGTATAAGTGGATGGAAAATGGAGGCTGAGTTGGAAGCTGCTTTCTATTAAGGGAAGGAATGTATTGAAATTTATCTCAGGAAAGAAGCAAGGCAGAATCTGAAAGTAAACTAGAAGTGCTGGAACTTTAATAAAGAGTAAACAAGGGTGAACAACTGACAGTGGTAATGGTTAATGTGTTACAACATTCTGGTAAATAGGGTAGTGACAATCAACACCATCACAATTCAGTCAATTAGACTATCAACAGATTCTGGAAACTACAGACCCATTAGTCTGACTAGTTTTATATGCAAAGCCATGGAAAGAATTATCATGGAAATGAACAACAAAGACATAGGAGACATTCAGACACTGGATCCATCTCAGTTTGGCTTTATAAAAGGAAAATCGTGCCTACTGAACCTGATGGACTTCCTTGAGAAGGTTACCAAGGCAATGAATGATAGTACAAGGGTGCATACTGCCTACCTTGACCTGGTTAAGGCATTTGATACAATATCCCACTCTGGCATTGTTAGCAAACATGGAATTAGGCATAAATCCCTATACAATATGTTGGATAGCCATCTAGCTCACAGATAGGACCCAGGAAGCTAGGATCGCTGAGATCACCTCCTCAAGAGGCTAGTCACCACTCTGGCATTGCTAGCAAACATGGAATTAGGCATAAATCCCTATACAATATGTTGGATAGCCATCTAGCTCACAGATAGGACCCAGGAAGCTATGATCGCTGAGATCACCTCCTCAAAGAGGCTAGTCTCCACTGGAGACCCTCAGGGTTCTGTGCTGGGCCCACTCCTCTTTGACATCTACTTCTCAGAAGTCAGGGTAATGTCAAAGGCCTCTTGCTGACCAAGTTTGCAGATGACTGCAAACTGGGAGCAGTCATAGAATTCCCTCAAGGCACTAACATCTTAAAAGAGGGTATAATATAGACAAATTACTGGTGCCAAAGCTATGGCTTAAAATGCAATGCAATAAAATGCATTATAGGTTCATAGGTTGGTACTAGGCTATTGGCCTTAGGACCTATACAAGCCTAGCTATAACAATTCCCTGGCTAATATTTACTTCCCTGGACCCCTGTCTAGCAGGGTGACTGACGTGATCTCCGAGGTGAATTTCCTATCTCCCATCCAATCGTTAAGGTTCCTTTTGAAGAGGGTCAAAGAGGCATTGTGCTTGACATATATGGGCAGTCTATTCCAGAGTCTGGGGAGTCTCTCGGTCAGGAACCTATCCCTCCAACATGTTTTGTTCATTGTGATGACAAGGTTTAGATCCCTGGAGCATGTGGCTCTGAGGGATTGGGAATTCTTTATGTGTAGCATATACAACAGCTCTGGGTTTGACACGGCCTTGTATGTTAAGCAGAGATCACCTCTGAGTAGACGATATGTGACAGAGTATAGCTGGAGTTTTTTTAGACGGTCAGCATAGGGCATCTGCTTTAGGCCTGTGATTCTTTTAGTGATGTATTTCTGCGGCCTTTCCATTTGTTGCAGATGTCTTGAGAGGTACATACCAAATATGGCATTGTATTCTATAATGGGTCTAATGAGGGATGAGTACAGTGGGACAATGACCTCTTTTTTCTGGATGAAAAGCCCTTAGTGATGAGGTGTGCCACATAGAAGGATTTCATGACTGTTGTGGTGATATGGTTATTGAAGATGAGACCAATGTCCACATGTGTCCCTAAGTCTCTTATCACAATTTCAGTGTTTAGTGTACTGCCACCTATGTGGTAATTCATGGGTACATGTTTTTTCCCAAAGGGGATAACTATACATTTCTTAGCATTGAGCTTGAGCCCATGGCTCTGGCACCAAGCATCTGTTTTTGTAAGGCCCTTTTGTAGAATATCCACATCAGTAATGGCTTCCAGTTTGCAGTCATCTGTGAACTTTGTTAGCCAGAGTCCCTTAGTGTTGGCCTGTACTTCAGAAAAGTAGATGCCAAACAAGAGTTGTCCCAGGACTGAACCCTGAGGTACTCTACTTGTCACTTGTCTGGAGCTGGATTTGGAGTCAGCTACTTTTACAGTGTGGGTTCTGTCAATAAATAGACAATAATGGTGTCACTGTCAGAATATTGCAAACTTATTATAAACACACCAAAAGTTATTATAAGTGTCTCCACCCTTTAGTACAAAAAATAGCACATTCAGCATTTAAATAGGGATTAAAATCAAATTGTTTAGCAACCTCATATTGGATTCAAACAAACATATAAAATAACAATAAAATAATAAATTAATTCATCCAGCCTGATTAAAATCCAACTTAAGTATATTCTTTATAGTCTTTTAGTTGAGTTAAGTATGCTGGTATCCTTTTGATCTGAACATTATGAGTATTTTTTATCATGAATTCAAAAACAATTGAATTATGATCAGATATAGGACATGAAATGATTTTGGAATTAATTAAATCTGTTACCATCTGGTTAGAAATAAAGACCCTATCTATTTTTGAATAAGTTTTGTATCTGTTAGAAAAAAAGGTGTATGGTAATGATTTTGAATCTATCTGATTTTTAATATCATTCAAATGATAAGAATTTGCAAAATCATTTAAATGTTTTGCATTAGATGTAATTCTTCTTTTTCCTATAGTGGTAGTATCACTTTCATGTAGTATACAATTAAAGTCACCAGCTAAAATAATATCTCTTATAGAGAATGATATGATCTTATCAAGATGATGTTTCACTGTATTAATACCAATTCCAGGTATCCAATATACATTAATTAAAGTGTAAGTCTTCCCATTAATTTGTATTGTAACCATACAAAACATTCCTTTGTCATCCTGATAAGACTTAATGGTTTTAGGAATGGGCATACTTTTATTCCATAAAATAGCCACTCCTCTTTTTTTCTGAGTGTGCTCTGAACTAACCAATACTGTATATTTGTTTGTGGCTAGTTTATCAATATCTTTTTCAAGAGATGGGTTTCTTGCAGGAAGACTAAGTTGGCCTTATGTAAATTAATGTATCTTATTAGGCTTGCCCTTTTACACGGATTATTCAATCCATTAATGTTTAAAGAAATTCCTTTTAAAGATGTCATTTGGCATTTTTAAAACTTAAGAATCTTATGATCAAAATAACAAATAACAACATAAGTAATGTTACATCTCCTCCTTTAGGTGTACCTTTAAATATAGCTGTATTTATTGAATCTCTTATGGGATTTTGTATAGGATTCAATTTTGTTTGTAGTGACAATGAGTGTACAAAATATATTGTGGATGTCAAAACTATATACATATAACAATGAACAAGTGAAAATAATGTAAGGATTAAACCTTGCATCCAGCCTGGAGTTAAAAACTCCAACTTAGAGTAGTATTTACCACTCAAGTTAACCCCCTACCCTAAGCAGCAGTACCTCAACTACCACCTTATCAATTTAATACTGGTTATATTTAACTTAAATTAACAGCTTTCAATTCAATTATCTAGCAAGACAAGACTACACATTTGATAAAACAGCATCATAGAAACTAAAATAAACTTTTTTTTTTTTTTTTATTTTAAACTATTCATACTACTATATACATCTATGTAATATAATACACTTGTATTCAAATAGCATTCAAATAATCTTGATATTAGGAACCAAGAGGAGAGAGAGAAATAAAAGATGTGAAAGAGGGACAGAGAGTGAAAGAGAGAGAAAAAAAAGGCATATTTACATATTAATTTATTCAAAGTATGTAAAAATAAGTTCTAACATTCATTTAAATCAAAATATTTGGCTAATATGGTTCAGACATTACATATATTAAGATGCATCTATTTTCTGTCATGTAAATGCAGTCAACAGCTTCCAAAAAAAAACCTTGAATTGCTTGTATATGAGCATTTTACTCATACTCATTATTGTCAATAGAATAAAATATTATATTTATAAAAATTGTTATAAATCATACTGCATAGTTATGGAAATTCTCAGAAACACTTGCATTATTGTAAAAAAAGCCATCTGTATTTTGTATGTCTATACTACTGCTTTAAAATATATCACATGACAATTTCTTCCAGAATAGAGTTATAAAGTTATTTATGCTTGTCAATCAGATGAATTAAATTCGTTATAGTAATGTATATGTTTGGAACATAAGTTTTTAACACAGATTAGTATGATGCAGTCAAGTAGATTTTCAAAAACACTTGAATAAATGTTTCATTTTCTATGCCTTCTAAAATAAGACATTTACTTACTACAAGAAACTGCATCATTTAAAATCATTATAACTGACATATTTTATGAATTATAACATAGATATTTAAGTAATTATATAAAATAACTCACATTTAGATGTTAAAGAGTTCATTTTCCTTCACATAGTCACATTTGCATCAGTTCTACTTCCTGGTAGAGTGTTCTTCCTGAATCTGTGAGGTGTCAGTGTGATATCTGGGTCAAAGGTCAGATTGACTGCTTTCAGCTTCTCTGTGAGAATTCTGAGAGTTGAAGCTTTTGAAACAACTCAAGGACACTGTTCATGAGGTAGCCCACATCCCAGATTGTCTCCCTTAACATTGTGGCGGGAAACTTGTTAAAAACTAGTGACAAACGTTCATTTAGCAGTGTAAGTGCATCTAAACATGACAAAACCTTCGCAATATATTTTACAGGTTATTACAGCCTCTATGCAAGTGAAATTAAACCCAAAGTTATTAATAAGTAATAAAACTCAATATTTATGTCCCAACTCAATTTTTATGCAAATCTTATTATTTACTGTGTCTATATGATCAAAAGCATTTCTATATATTAATATGAAAAAAAAATAAAGAGAAAAAATAAAGAAAAGAAAAAGAGAGTAGAAAATAAAAGAGTGTAAAGCAGAAATAAAAAAAAATGTAAGAGAAAGCTATAAGATGTATATACAATGGAATAGTACTTACTGTTTCTATTAATAGAGTTAAAAATAAAACATATTATTTACTATTATTTAGTTCTAATTATTATTAGTTAAAGCATGACATATTATTTACAAACAAGCATAAGCAGTATAATCAAGAAAGTATAATTAGGAATAGCATTTGAAGAACATATAAACTTTTTACAAGGAATAAATATGTTATTATTCTATTAATCATATTTTCATTACTCTTCTCTCCCTGCCCGCGCACCCTTTACCCACTACATAATCTAAATAGAATGTCATTGTTTAAACAAAGAAAAGGAGAAAAAAGAGAAAAAATGTATCAAATCACTGACCTTACTTCTCTTTTTCAGAAAGAGAAACAAATTGAATAATAGCTTGTTATTAGTTCCTCAGGTATTTTGACTGGTTATAAAACAAAACATTTCTTTGCACACAGAGAATAACTTTGATTAAATCTTTTCAGAATATTTGTGGCTTTCTGGAAATGCAGGAACTTTATTTAAAAGATTAATAATGAAGTAAAATGATGAGAGAAAAAAAGAAAAAAAACATAGAACAAATCATTTGTTTTTTAGTCTCTTCTTCTTCTCTGAAGTCTTCCACGAAGTTTCAGTTGCCAGTCTCTTTAATGAAGGACTAGCCCATTCCATTTCCTCTATTTTATCCAAAATCTTATTTTTTTTGATAAACAGTAAAGCAGAGTCTAAGTCATCAAAAATTTTAGGACCATCAGGAAGGAAGATCTTTAGCTTGGCAGGAAACAGAAGGTATGTTTTAAACTGTGCTTTTTTAAGCTCCCTTATTAGTGGCAGAAAAACTTTTCTTTTAGCTATTACCAAGAAAGAATAGTCATTGTCAAAACGCACAGTTGTCTCATTAATCTTAACTGGAGCTTTAGCCCAAGCAGATTTAAGAACCATCTCTTTATTAAAAGATGATAGAAATCTAACTATAACTGATCTAGGATAGTTTTTGTTAGAGTTAGTATTAGCTATAGATCTATGTGCTCTTTCGATACCAAAAGAGAATGCTTCTGGTAAGTCTAAAGTTTTAGGAGCCATGTTGTTAAAAAGAAGTAATATTGTTACCTTCAATATTTTCTGGCAGTCCAAAAATCCTAATGTTATTGCCTAGATCTATTTTCCAGGTCATCCAGCTTTGTTTGTAAATGTGTATTTTGTTTCAGCAGAAACTCAATGTTGATTTCCTCTTCTTGGATTCTATTTTCCATGTCATTCACAGCTTCTTCTATGCCTGTCATCTGGATCTTCTGTTGTTGCAGGTCTATATGTAACAAGTCTATTTGTTTTGTAGTTTTTCTATGAAGGTATCTATTTTAGTATCCATTTTATCCATCTTAGCAGTAAGTTGCTGGATTATAGTTATCAGAGACTGAAGTTCTTTCTTGATGCTGGAGTCTTGAGAATTTGTCTTACTGGAACTCATTTCAGACTGATAAACTGACAGGAAAATTTCCAAAGTGATTTCTGACAGGAATATTGTTAAAATTTCCTTTCTTTTTTAGATATAGTTCAAGAACTATATAAAACAAACATATTTAGAAAGAAAATTACTTCAAAAATTAATTTTTAAGTAATTAATTCCTGTCAGTGTAATGAAGGGGTGGGAGGGTGGCCTAATGGTTAAGGTGCTTGCTTTACAAATGCAAGGTGCAGGGTTCGAGTCTCACAAGGGATAATTGGCTAGGCTTAAAATGGCTCGCAAGAGCAGTTAGCTTAGCACTAACCTATGAACCTATGAAATTGGTGGAGCTGAAGAAATCTGCTGCTATCCTGTGTTCATCCTTGGCCACGCCCCCAGTATCCCACCTTCTTGAAGGCTGACTAACCTAAGAATTCTAATATATACATCTGCAGGGTATGGAGCACATCCCTCCTCTAAAAAAAAAAAAAAAAAAAAAAATCAAAGGATATTTTGGCTGCTGTTATGCATTATAAAGTCTCTGAACTCCATTGATACTGCAGGGTGTTATCAGACAGGGATCAGCAAACTACTTTTCATCTTTATTAAATTCAAGTAGCTCAATCTGGTCTGAAACCCATAGTTACTTGGGTAGAAATTACCAGGTTGTGAAAAATAGGCATGGACACCTTATCTACAGAATGTATAGTGGGAATGGGTATTTTTCATACTCTGCTGAAATAATTCCTGTATCTAGATGTTCAAAGTAGATACACGATTGCGTTGTAGTTTTGGAATATTTTATTAATTTCAAAATGATGGTCACTTCAGTGCTAAATTTCTGGTTAGGCATGCAGTATAATTACCTGAAATATGATAAATTAGTCCCTGTGGTCCCTGGCCAGAATATAATGCGATGGAGTTGTGGTAGGAGCTCATTTGTTTTGTTAAGCATTGTAGAACACTGATCTGCATGGACTTTTTCAAATCATTATGGGTGCGCTATCTAGTTAATTGATTTGCTAAGAGTCACAAAGTGAGCAAATGAAGGCAGAAGAAATTGATCCCTAGAATACAGGAAGTGGTTTGTTAACAGCCCATAGACTAAATCATCTGTGCTAGCTGCAACACCATTCATTTACTTTGACTGCATTTCAGCATGATAGCTCGTCTTGCAATACACTCTCCTTAATACCAAAAACAAAGCACTAATAGGAAATAAGGCTGCAGGTACTGTTTCGTTGAATTTATTCAGGCAACACAAAATAATAAACGCTGAAAACACTCCACACTGCGTTTTCGTTCCACAATTGACTTCATCAGACAACCTAACCTTCTCGATCCTAAACTCTTAAATACATCAAACACATCTAATAATCACATAATTAGCATTCAATTAATTTACTACAGGTGTTCGTTATAAACTATAAATTGAATGAAAAAAGATATGCATCCTAACACACAAATAATATACATAATAAAAAACTTTACTATTGTTATTTTGTGTCTATATCTAGACATCTCATCAGGCACTCTGTGCTAATATTATAAAACCTAGAGGTATATATATAAAAATGTATATACTATATGGATAATGATAAAAAATCTAATTTACAAGGAACAATAAAAACTCAAAATGCATATATATATATATATATATATATATATATATATGTGTGTTTATTTTATTATGTGTATTTGAAGGTCTGAAGAAGCATTTTATGCGAAAGCGCTCACCTCGTTTTGGATATAATAAAATGTTTTTTAAGAAGAGACTTTATTGTTGTTTTATGCTGTCTTGGTCGCTCCTTTACCAGCTGACTTTTTGTTTTTTGATTATACCCTTTTGTAGAATATCCACATCAGTAATGGCTTCCAGTTTGCACTCATCTGTGAACTTTGTTAGCCAGAGTCCCTTAGTGTTGGCCTGTACTTCAGAGAAGTAGATGCCAAACAAGAGCTGCCCCAGGTTCAGGACTGAACCCTGAGGTACTCTACTTGTCACTTGTCTGGAGGTGAATTTGGAGTCGGCTACTTTTACAGTGTGGGTTCTGTCAGTAAGCCAGCTGGCAACCCATCGAGTGACATAGGGATTAATGCCCAGCTTAGTAAGTTTATCTATGATTCCAGATTGGGGGATGGTGTTGAAATCCTTAGCGAGGCCCAAATAGGCTGTGTGGACCACCTTACCCTCATCCACAGCTCTGGAGACTGATTTGAAGAAGTCAGTCAGGTTCAGGAGACAAGATTGGCCCTTCATGAACGCAAAATAGATGGGGTCCAGTGTTTGAAGGTTGCCAATGTCTTTGTTTATATGTTCCATGATGATACATTACATGACCTTGCAGATCAGGCTCATCAGACTGATGGGGCAGTAGTCCCCAGGATCCAAGGTGGGCCCTCCCTTGTGGAGTTGGATAACTGTAGCTGTGTGCTACTCAGTGGGCATGAAGCCTGAGGTGAGGCTATGATTAAACATAACACTAGGTGAGGTGTCAGTTCATTTTGTAGTTCATGTAGTACACAGCCCAGGATGTTGTCTGGTCCCATGGATGCTGTATTCCTAGCTTTGGAAAGTACGTTTTTTACCTGTGTGGCCATTATTACCAGAATTTGGCAATCTTTCGGTATTGAGAAGGGCCCTTTAGGGGCTGAGAAGGAGGTGAAGTTGGCACTGAATCGGTTTGCCAGGATATTGGAAATATCCTTGGGATCAGTATATTTAATGCCATTCTGTTGTAGCTCAGAGCAGATCTGAGCATTGTCATTTAGATTCTTGACATAGCTATAGAATGCCTTGTGATTGTCCTTGGAATCTTTGGCAATTCTATTTTCGTAACTAGCTTTGGAGGATTTTATGAGGCATCTCAGCTTTTTACTGAGGCTGATAAGGGAGTTTTTTTGCATCCTGCAATTTTCCTCTTTTCTGCAACAGTTTCTTCCTTTTGTTGTACAGTTTGTTTATGGCAGGGGACCACTAGATTGGCTTCCTTTTTTGGAGGAGAGTGTCTTGGTTCTATTTGGGATGGCACAATTCATGCACGAGTGGATGTGCTCATACGGTGCCTTAGTGTAGGATTCAGCAGTCAAACTTTCAGTTCCCGTCTGCATGGGTGTCATGAAGTTTGTCACTTCTGACTTGAGTAGCATGAAGATGGCTTTGGAGAAGTTTTTTACAGAGGTTTCCTTACTAGGGGGTGGGGGAGGGATGTGGATGTCAAGGGTGATTAGCTTATGATCAGACCTGACCAACAAGGAGGTAACCATAGGTGTGGAGCATCGATTTCCCTTGTTGGTAATGACAAGGTCTAGGATATTGGAGCCCCTGGTGAGACTATGGATTAGTTGATCCAGAGCATTGGAATTTATGAAAGCCCTCTAATCCTGCCCCATACCCTAACTCTATCTCTCTGGAAACAGCTACCCTCATGAATAAACACTTTATCTCTTCCATCCAAAATCTGGTAACCTCTAAGCCAAACACTACTTCGACACCTACCCCTCCAAGTCCCACTAACACAACTTTGTTTTCTTTTGAGCCAGATCCCATTACTTACATCAAATCTCTACTACTCAAGCTAAAACCTTGCTCTCCTTCCACTGACAATCTATCTCCTACTTTCCTCAAACTTGCTGCTGACTCATTTGCCTATCCTATATGTATACTAATTAATCAATCTATTCTGGAATCAACTGTCCCTACCCTTTGGAAATCTTTCTTCACTATCCCTCTTCATAAAGGTGGAAACTCCACTGACCCCTCAAGCTACTGACCCATTGCCATTCTGTCCCCCCTCTCCAAGATATTAGAAAAAATTATTCACTCACAGCTTCTCAATCACCTCCTCACACACCACTTACTTACCCCTACCCAACATGGATTTCGTCCTCACCACAGCACCACCACTGCCCTCCTCTCCTTCACTCATATCATTGCAGAGACCCTAGACAACAATAAACTCATTTCCTGTCTCTTCCTAGATCTCTCCAAAGCCTTCAATACTGTCTCTCATCCTCTACTACTATCCAAACTCATAAATCTCCACCTATCCCCCTCCGCACTTTCCTGGTTTAATAGTTACCTATCTGGCAGGGAAAAATCTGAAAAATAGCTCTCATCCTCCTCACCTTTCCTTCCCATCTCCACTGGTGTTCCCCAAGGCTCCATTTTGGGATCCCTTTTGTTTAACATCTTCAACACCAATGATCTTTACACCTCTTGCAAAGAATCATAGGTTCATAGGTTCCCCTCCCTTATTCAGTATGCCGACGACTCCACACTTATATCCATCTCAAATAACATTCCTGAACTACACTCCCTGACACAACAGGCCCTATTATCCACTGAACAATGGCTCTCTCACAACCTACTGATCCTAAATGCCAAAAAGACCAAACTCCTACTTTTCCTTCCCTGTTCTCTTTCTTATCACAAACCTCCTTTTTTATTACATCTTCTAACAATACAACTATCCAACCTGACATCCACACAAAACTCCTAGGGGTCATTATTGATGACAAAATAAAGTTCAACCTACACATACTCCAATGTATAAAAATAAAACAAACCAGAAACTAGATCTGCTATATTGGAACAAAAAATTCCTAACCTCTGAATCTAGACTTAACCTGGGCTAGGCACTCCTCTTCCCCTCCCTCTTATACGCTGCCCCAGTTCTTACCAATATCCAGGCCCCCACTCTAAACAAACACCAACAGACTTACAATAAAATAGCCAAATTCATTACTAACTCCCCATACAACTCACACCACTGCATTTCTTTAAACTCTCTTCAATGGCTTGAACTTCCCCAATTTCTGCTATCTTATCAGTTTCATATGCTACACTCTATTCTTTATAAACTCTCCTTCTATCCATCTCTATCTTCCTTAGTCTCCATCTACATCCCATCCCGGACCTTCCATACTTCTAACCAACAATTACTTGATATCTACCACCCAAAAAGGTCAGTAGGCAAACTACTCTACAAATACTCCCTTGCCCATGCTTGGAACAAACTTCCCTTGACTTACGTTCAATCTCCCACACCTCACACTTTAAAAATGAACTAAAAGCTTATTTTCTCAATTCCAGAACCTGCCCTTGCCATGACCCTACCTAGTCTTCCTTCCCTTTATGTACCCTCAAAAGGACCATACTTAGTACATCATTACACCTCTCTCTCCAATGTGTCTACTATGCATTTGCATAATTTTATACAAACAAAAAAATTTTATTGTTGACCTATTGAACTATATCAATGTAAAATTGTTACTTAGCTTCTTTTTAATGCAACTTTAACTTTATGCATGTAACCCAACATATGTGAATCTTTTTGCTATAACTGCTATTATATCAATATTGTTTAAAATTGCACTTGTTTAAAATGTACTACTGGAGCTTTTCTCCTCGGGTCTCCACTGAAAATAGGCCACAAGCCCAGTTGGACAAACCCGCTTAACAAATGTCAATAAATAAATACAAAATAAATAAGAACCGTTGGAGAAAGGTGTTGGTACATGAGTAGTTTTCCCAGTTAATGGCAGAGTAGTTGAAATCACCTAGTATTAGGGTGTTTGATTGTATCTTAATATTTTCCAGTATGTTTAGAAAGGTGTAGTGAGACTCTTGGGCCATGGTGGGGGATCTGTAGCAAGCTAAAATTTGGATAGCAGTCTTACCTAGTGTTAGCTGCACCTGGAGAATTTCAGATGCATTGTGTTGGGCAACTAGCCTGGTAGTATGAATATCCTTGGTGAATATGGACACTACTCCAACTTTAGTGTTTCAGCCCTGGTTTGGTGGCCAAAAAGTGTGGTAAGAGTTGTAGCCTGGTATTGCACAGGTGCTCTCTGGAGCCTTGAACCAGGTCTCAGTTACTGCACAGATACTGATGTTCTCCATTTTTAGGAGTGCCTCGAGAGAGTGCATTTTGAGGTTTAGACTTCTAGTATTAAGTAGCATTACCTTCAGATTTTGCATGCTTGTACCTGTTACGGTGGTGGTTTTGTCCTTTGAACTTTGCCTAAAAAGGCACTATAGGGGTGGCAAGAGCTTAGCCAGTAACCTGAATCCCAGAGGCAACAGGTGCAGACCATCTCTGGCAAAGCATCGTAGTCTGTCGATCATGTCATCCCAGGCAGACAGATACTGAATCCCCTGTGAATGACACCAGAAGCTTAGCCAATTGTTGAAGTCAATCACTTTGTCCTTGTACTGTGGTATAATTCTGGTTGAAGGCAGAATGCTACTCAGAGCTAGGTTCATACCTGCCTGGGTCACATGATCCAAGAGCTCTTCCGTGTCTCTTTTCATGTAGTCATGGGAGGTATGTCTCAAGTTATTCACTCCAACATGGACAATAATAGAGCCATATTTGTACTTGTTGTGGAGTGACTTGAGTGCATGCGTTATGGCAGATCCTGGCACCTGACAGGCAGCTGACTGTAATTTTCTCCTTGTTCAGTCTGGTGAGTGGGACATCAGTGTGCCTGACTATAGTCACCTATGACTAAAGTGTTGGGTAGTATCATTTGGGAAGTCAGCAACCCCAGGAAACTACATCATCAATAAAACACCCCTAAGTGTTGACCCACTACTCAGGGATCTGGGAACACATGTAGACAGTAACCTGACCTTTGACCAACATGTATCCAAGGTAGTAAGGAAATCCTTCTATGTTGTTCAGTTTATAAGTAAGGCCATGGCATCTAGGTCCAGGAAAGTCATTGTACCACTATATGATGCCCTCATCAGACCCATCATTAAGTAAACTGTGCCCTTCAGTATGCACCTGACCAGACACATGCAGCAACTGGAATGTCTGCAAAGGTTCCTTAAAAAGAATACAGGGCATAAAAACAATGTTCTGTGTGTATCGTCTCAAAGCCCTGTCTCTATATTTGGGTCTCCCATAGACTATTGAGAGATAATCTATGCTTGGCATGCAAGGCAACCCTGGACCCTGCTTGATGAATCTTGTACACATCCACAAAGCAAAAAGCATCAGAACTGCTGGATCTAAAGACCTACATTTTGCTTGCACACATAAATAGGACGCTTTGGAGAGACAGACAGGCTCCTCATTCATGTGAAACAAAGTCCCTCCCTAACTCTATTTAAGTGTAACTTAGACCACTGGATGAGAAATCAAAAATTCAGCTCTGGTCTGGCACCCACATCTCTGATGGACAGATGTAGTCAGCAAATCAAGTCATAACCAGCAATCACCCCTATATAAATGCTTAAAACACATAACTTGTGGGATACATTTTGATTATATGGCTAGGCTTAAAAAGGCCCTACTGGTTGTTAGCCTAATATACATTTATGAACCTGTGAACCTATAAACAAATGAAAAGATTGTATAAAGAATAGCAGAAAAAGTAAAGTGAGCTTTGGTTTAGAGGGGATTCAACTTTCACAAAATTGTTTAAGAATCTGTAAATTTGTTTTTAAGAGAGAAACTTAAACATTACAACTACTGTAAAATAGTTTCAGCAAAAAGTAGAAATCTGCTGAATGTGGGTTTGTTAAATATCAAATAGGTATGAATGGTCAGGGAGCAATAAAACTGCTGAGTTATGCTTCACTGTTCCTTTTGTGTGTGGCAAAGAAACAAAAATAGTTCTGAGACTTTAATCTTCTTGTCTTTAAGCTGGTAGAATGCAAGGCAGAAAGTAGTAGTACCAGGAAATGGGATTTATTAGGTATGTTGGAGGAGTACATACATATATACATAAAAATATTTCATGCATGGGCATTAATGCCCTTCTAGGCTGCCAACAGTTGTTCCCATAATAAGTCCAGGCTATTCTAAAAAAAATATCTAAACTACTGCTTACGTTAATGTAATTTGGTGGTCAATTCCACGCATCAGCTGCTCTTTCAGAGAACCAATTATTAAACCCGATTTCTATATAATCTTCTACATAGGTTGTCTGATGATCCTCTACTAAGTTTTGATAACCCCAAATATTCACAGATGTAATTGAATCTAAATGCCCTATATACCTAAATAAGATATCTTAAATGTCTATATGAGACACTGCACAAGTTCAGATATTTTAGTCTTTCATAATAACTTCAATTTTCACACCCATGGATGTCCTTGGTATATTTCTGTTGTACTCCTTCCAGTTTTCTCATGCTTGTTTTTTTATAAGAATTCTATATAGTTATTCCATACTCAAGTTTGGGTTTAATATAACTAACAAACAATTATTTCATCATTTCTGATTTCCTTGACTTTATAAATTTTTCTATATGTCTTATATAATTCTATAACTATCATTAACCAATCGGTTGATGTGATTAGAAAAACTCAAGCTGAATCTATTGATATACCCAGGTCCTTAAATGAGTCTACAGTTTAATCACTGTATGCCATATTAAATATTCACCTTTCAATCTATGTCTCCCAAATCTCATATGCTTAGTTTTTTATGTATTTATCAGCATATTATTCTCCTCCTCTTCCCAAATTTTTAATTTAGCCACGTTGTTTTCCAAACATGACCTATCTGTAACATATGCAATCACGTAACCCATTTTCAAGTAATCTGCATACTGGCTGTAGAATATCCCAGATGAAAAAGATAGATCTGAAAGGTACAACCTAAACAAAATAAGTATGCGCCTAGAACAGAGCCCTGTGGGACACCCTAGGTGTAGCCCAGAATTTCACCTGTTGAGCTGTATCAGAGCCACTTGTTCTGGTTATTCATGGATTACCTAAAATCTAGAAAGATAGCAAGAGACCAGCCTTAAAACCAATAGACTATAGCTGTGGGTGGGCTAGGAAATCTATTTATATTTATTTAAAAAAAGACTCAAAAATTATGTTACAAGAAATAAAATTGTCTTACCAGATAAACAGTATTTCATAAGTAGTTTATATGAGTGGCATATCAATAATAGACATGTGAACCTTTATTTAAAAGCTATGGATTCTAGATTACTAGTTATTGTGACACTCAGGGAGGATGGTATTGTCTTCATCTACAGTTGCTCATCTGAATGTGTTGATATGTCTTCTTCAAAAGTCAATCTTACATACAGTTTGCTATAACATGTTTCAAAATTATACATTTTGGTTTACTGATGTTTATTACATCCAGTGAACTGTTGTTGCTATGGCTACTGCTTGTGCCAATTCATATGCTAATTTAGCATTAAGCAAATAGGAAAATAAGTTTGTGTTTAACTCTTAGACTTGTCAGTGTACTGTCTTGCTTGAGTTCATTTTGTGGATGATATTTTTATGATTTGGAAAGGAGATATTACTTTCCTGATGTATTGCCATGAATTAACATGAATATCAGGAACCTGTTATTTAAAGTTTGATTCAAAATGTTCAGACTCATTAATTGAATTGTGACAAAGATATAAACTGGGCTATTAGATATTGCAGTATTTTTAAGAAAAACATTGTAAAAATAATTCATATTTACATCGTAGAAGTATTCACCCATAATTTATTTTCAGTAACATCATGAGAGCAAAATTGATAACAGTATCTAGATTAACACCTGGTAGTAAGAAATTACATCCAAAAACTGGTAAATATTATGCCAATTTTACTAGTAAATATCAAATATATTTCACAAAGTGTCAGGTCTGCAGTGCATTCTATGTAGGCAAGACTAACCCATGTTAAGAAAATATATTTATGAGCATGTCTCTGATATAAATGAAGGAATGAGCACCAATGCTGTACAAAACATGTTCTAGACAGGAACACAAGTCATACATTTAAATTTCAGGTTTTCAAATTAGTAATTAAAATAATTGGGAGGGTGATGTTATGAATCACACTAAGGCGACAGAACATAAGTGCATACTAGAAGGGGAAGCTTACAGATTTCGTGGGCTTAATGATTGTATTTCTTTGAAGCCTGTTTTTTAAAAAAAAGAGAACTTGGGCACTAATACAGTTGTATATTTTATATACATTGCTATGTTTTAGTTTAATGAATGATGTCAGGAATCATGTGACTATGAGCTCTATATAATGGGCTCTCTCTGAATTTATATTTGTACCTGATGAAACTCTGAGTGAAAATGCATTTGTGCATTGTGGTTGCAGCAGTATTTTTAGATACTTTGGACTGATTGTTGCATAGCTCCATACTTTATCATGTTAGTCCTTTTATTTTTGTACAGTAATAGAAAACCTTGAACTACAAAGTAAAAAAAAAACTTTGAAGAGCAAAGAAGTTCTGAAGAACATGTTTATCCACATCATTACACCAGATCCCATGTAAGAGTACCACTATGCAAGTCTGAACAGACTTAAGCAGGTTCTAGTAAAAATGGGAATACATAACTTAATTTATTTGACTTGTAATTTGCTAACTAATGAGACTGTTCTCCTTTGAAGCATATGTTCTACATATTAGAAATTAGTTCTACCTTCGTATGATGCATCTCAGTTGGAATATAGCTGGTAATATCTAAGACCTGAACAAACCTTGACAATAGCAACTGTCGCCTTCCTTACTCTAAATGTGGAGGTTGCTATATGAAAGCAAATAAAAAGGGTAGCATTCAAGCTGAAGGTCCATATGCATTATGTGAAACTTGTTTAATGATATCTCCCAGACAGATCTAGGGTTCCCACTAGTATAACCTTTTCCTATCACAGTAGGCTTCACAGTGTCATTTAATCAGTCATAATCAATTATTTCCGTCTGTCTCAACAGATAACTGTCCAATAATTCTGTTGATAATAGTCACATATCCTTGTCAGTCAACACCCTACCTCCTGACCTAGCATCTGACTGTGAATTATTAATAACAATGAGATAGAAGTTGCTAGCAGTTAATTAGATTCTTGCCCCATGTCATTGCAGTGGATCTGTGAGATAATTTTTGTACAGTGGTGATGGAATGAGTTTTGATTCCATGCTTACATCACAGGTGAAGCTCATTATGTCATTGTTCTTCACTGCTTAAATCACCTAGGATTTAAAAAGAAAAGGCTAGTTATACACCTTATATACAAATCGAAGTCAGATATAACCTTTTTGCAGGAAACTCATATGACTATGGAAAAATGGGACAAGGGTACAGAAAAAAATACTAAGTGGGTTCAGCAAATAATAGCAGCTGGTGATAGTTCCGCATCAAGAGGGACAGCTGTAATAGTCAAGAAATCATTTAAAGGGAACATCATTAAACATAGTATTGATACAAAAGGTAGATGGTGCTATTTCACGTTTACATCCAGCATTCGACAAACCGTTATTACTTTGAAATATATATGGGCCTTGCAAGTATCAGCTTGATTTTTTAATTGAAACCTATAGCTTATTATTAAAGCACACAGGATATCTGATTATAATTGGCGAAGATTGGAACATAACAATAAATCCATCCAAAGATAGATCAAATAAAAATTACACTCAGTCTACTCATGCCACAACTTTTCTGTCAGAACTAATTGATGACTTCAACTTATTAGATCCCTTTGAACTTAACAATACAGACAGTCTAAGTAGCAGCTACACATATTTCTCCCCATACCATAAGACCTGGTCTAGAATTGACATATTTCTAATTTCTCAAAGCTTTTTGCTCTTTACAAAGTACAATATAAATTTAGAACCTAGATCAATATCAGATCACTCAAAAATAAATTCAACAATAACACAAAATAAAAAGAGATATACTACCCACAATACCTCAAACTGGACTTTAAACTCAAACCTGCTGAAAATTAAAAAAGTGGAACAAGAGATTATAAACTCTATTATTTATTTAAAAGAAAACCTTGCAAATAATGATTCTCCTCTGGATATTCAATGGGCAGCCTTTAAAGTCTCGACTAGGGTACCTTCATCCAAAAAGCATTATTCTACAAAAAGCAAAAAAAGTGAAAAAATAACTAACATAGAGAGCAAGTTAAAATAAATCGAAATAGAATTACAAAGAAACCATACTCCCATTCTTGAGAAAGAAATGGCAAGTCTACAAAAACAATTAAATGAGATCCTAATGCAATAATATACATTTTCAGAGCTAAGGATGCTATATAAATATGCAGAATGGGCTCAGACCCCTTCCAAAATGCTAGCGAGACTTATCAATGTAAGGAACCCTGCATATAAAATACAAGAAATAAAATATAAAGACAAAATTCATAACTCAGATAATGAAATAATATGGGCTTTTGAAGAAATATTTCAATCCATATATGGCCCACAAGATCATATTAATGACAACCTTTTCCAAATCTTTGTGGATAACTTAGACTTACCTCAGATCAATAACTCACAATATAATAGTCTTAAAAGTCCATTGACAGAAGAGGAAATGAATAAAGCGATTTAGAAGTTAAAATCTGGGAACGCTCCTGGTCCTGATGGATATGTGGCAGAATTCTATAAACACTTTAAGCAACAATTAACCCCAGTATTTTTAAAGCTATTCAATTATATAATTGAAGTTGGGATATCAGACCTTTATTTGAACAATTCCAAAACCATATGTATACCAAAACCAAATACCGACTCCACAAATTCGAGCAACTACAGACCTATAGCTTTGATAAATATAGATTTAAGGATATTTTCAACAATTTTAGTACACAGGATGCAAAAAGTAGCCCCAGCTTTAATTGCACCTGAACGACCAGGCTTTATGAGTCAGAGACAAGTATGGGACAACACATTAACCAATGATGCCCCATCCCACTTATGTGCCAAGGATAAATCCCCTAAATGTGCTTTATCAGTTGATGCAACAAAAGCCTTTGACAGAGTCAATCAAAAATCCCTCCTCTTTGTACTCTCTCAATTTCGGTTCCTTAAAGAATACATAAAAATGATCAAAATGTTATATAGTAAAGCAACTACAACTCTGTATATTAATAAGAAAACATTTAACCCAATACAAATTCTTAATGGCACCAGACAGAGATGCCCAGTCTCACTAATCCTGTTTAATTTCTATATAGAAGTATTATTACTACAAATCACTCAGAGAACATATCTTCACCTTATTTTGATATCTAAAATCCAAATAAAATACACAGCCTTTGCAGATTATCTCAGTATCTACTTTCAATATCCCATTTCTGACTTAAAGAAAATCCTATCGTCCATAGAAAAGTTTTCCCTAGTATCTAACTATGAAATGAACCCTAAGAAGCCAATTATATACCCAATTAACCCCCTGGGACATAAAGAATTTTAATTTCTGGAGATAAATGTTAAAGTGCAATATACACTGAAATATTTAGGTATAATCTTTAACCATACAAAATCAGATATGTTCAGTAATAATATAGTTAAAACCTGGTCCAGTATAATAGCTAGCATTAACAAATGGGAAAAGCTTAAACTATCTACCTTATCAAAAGCTTCAATAGTCAAAATGAATATACTGCCTAAGATTTTATACCATTTGAATGCCACCTTCATGAAAATTCCAGCTACCTTCTTCAACAAGATAAAAGTTCGACTAGCAAAATTCATATGGTACCCAAAAAGTACAAGAATTAGCTATAATAAACTAATACTATCAAAAGAAAAAGGAGGTCTCAGCCTTCCTGATTTTCAACTGTACTAAGAAATTATTAATGCTAGTCGCATCATGCAAATGGCAAACCATGACCCAATAGGCAACGAATGGTATCCACTATGGATTAAATTATTTCATCAAACTGTTACATCTAAAGTTAACCCAAAAGCAATTCCCTTATTAAATCAAGATAACCTTAAGACAACAAAAACTCACCCAATCTTAATTAATAACTGTGAAATTGTCAAGAAATGACTGATATCAATAAATCTTAAAGACACGATTACTCTGCTACAACCAATACATAACAACCCAGATATAAAATTGGCAAACTCCATGGTAAACCTAGATAAATAACCATTAATAAAAAATTATACAGTATGGGACTTCTACCAAATACAAAACCTCTCAATAGAAAATATAATAAACGCACTTAGAGCAAACAATAATTATAAAGTGATAATTAAACAAATCCTATACTTAGTATAATAACCAAAGATATCAATGTATTGAACAAGATGTCAAATTAGCACAACAAATTCAAAAATTGCTCTTAAATAAAAAGAAAATGCTCTCAAATACATATAAATTAATAGCAAAAATTAAATATCAAAATACAATACTTTTCTCAAAGTTTTGGGAAGGAAAAGGTAATACCATAACAGACAATCAGAAGGAATCAGCTGTTAGAAATACTATGAAACTGATGCCGTAAAAAAAAATATGCACCCAGATCATGATTTTTAGTAATAGGTTCATAGGTTCATAGGTTCATACTAAGCTATCTGCCCTAGGGCATTTATAAGCCTAGCCAGAGTGTGTTTGGCTTTCGCCACCCATTTTAAATGAATTTTGCTATGCCCTTTTTCGAGGTTAGTATACTGTGCCTCTGTCTAACAGTGACACAGAAGTGATACCCGGGGTAAACCTACTATCTCCCATCCACACATTGCATGGCCTACACTTGTACACCTAAACAAATTCAATCCATCTAAGTCACCTTACTGTCCCTTCTGTCCTAATAAAGAGGCAGCTATTCTCCATATCTTCTAGAGCTGCAAAACAATTTATAAACTCTGGTGCTCACTAAGATTACTCTTAGAGAAATCAGGCTATTCAAAATTCACTTTGTCATGGGAGACAACAATACTGCATGTATTCAAAAGCAAGAATAATAATTTCTTTAATCACATAGTAATAACACTATGCACCCTATTAAAATCTTACATAGCAAAGAACTGGATAGACAGAGCAAGACTATCCTAGTCAGAATACAAAAGCAGGGCCAAAACACATATATTAGCTAAGAAGTTTTATACAAAAAGTCAGAAGAACCAAACATATTATCAAAATTACTGCAAAACATTAATTGATATATTATCGTAAATTGCAAGACAAATGCTAATAAAACAAAGATAGTAAACACATCTCTTAGTTGGGAGTAGTAACAGCATTATCTAAGGCGACAATTTTTGTAAATATGTATATAAGGTTTAGTAGAGTAGACTGATGTCTTTGTGTAGATTGGTGTTATACTTCTAAATTTCCTCTCATTTGCCACTATAATTTACAAGTGAAATGTTAAAATAATATTATCATGACTAACATATAATATAACCATTTCCTTGTGTTTATCCAATACTGTGTTCCTAGCTATTTTAAATGTTATTTAGCAAAGTGTGTATTATCTATTGAATAACTTCCTCATGTTAAACAATCTATAACATTCAACTGTACCACAGTTACATCTTATCTCTCTACTTGTATTTTATGTGAGAAAATATTCAATAAAAAGTTATTTGAAAAAAAAATCACCTAGTATTCATTCATCCATTCTCAACCCCTTTTTGCATTTTTCACATGGGATAGGGGTGTCACTTCAACAGTGACAATCATCTCTAGCCAAGGTTCACACCACTGGGTGGCTAGACCTGCCATGGAAATCACCTAGGATTGCATCGTTGTATATCCTTTTGTGATATGTGAATGTCTGACAGTACATTTTAATTTACTTCATTTACAATTTTATGATTGCTTATACTGCTATGATAATGCAAGATTATCTGATGTTGCAATTTGGATAGGATTATGATTAAAGGGGACTCCGCTCTAGAGCATGTTAATAAATAAGCAAACATGTTGAGCAAATAAGTGTAATTAGTATTATTGAATGATGTTCTATTTTCTGTGGTCATTGTGCTGAATAGTAATAACGTGTTGAAATAAAGGGTGTGCACATTTTCCTGCTTTTATCACTCTTTAGATGCTTCAACGATGCCTCAGCATTTAGTAACTTAGAGAAACAGGATATTACTCTGTTCACTTTAGCTCAGTTGATGTTAGCATTTGTGTATTTCCCAGACAGATTCCTTTTATTTTATTCAGTCTCAGTTCATTGTTTATATAACCAGTTTATGAACTCTTGGGGACCACATAACTAAGATGCAGTTGTCTCAAATGCAAAACACAGCTAAACCATATAGCAAACATATCATCATGAGAACTTTCCAGCCCATAGAACATTTTATTTTCTTGAGGATTATTCTTCCCTGTTCCACATTTAATTATATTTTGCCATTTGAAAGTACACTTTATGCAGACTAAGTTTGTACAAGTCAGTGTCACAAGTCACTTTTATCAAGCTACATGTTAATACAAACCAAAGCAAATTCTTATTTTCACAGCTTCAGTGTTTTGTCTTTTTGTAGTCTGGCATCTACGATGCACATACATTTCCAGTTATACACAAATGTTTATTATAAACAATTTTGTTTTTGTGGAAAAATATCTCTATTAATTCTCCTGATTCTTCTAGATACAACTACGTTTAGAGTATGCCTGTGAGAGACACACGTTTTTTTTTTTTTTTCACAAGCTCAGTTACTATATTTGAAAACCTGTCATAGTTCCTTATTTTAATATAAGCAAACTTTATCTTATTACTACAAAAATGTTGTCAACAGTTTTCTAGTGATTATCAGTATTATTTGCAAACAATGAGAGCAGCCTTGTTTATAGTTTACTTGACAGCTGGTTGATTCAAGTTGTATGGACACAAAGTAGTTGGTAATGAAAAAAAGATGATTCAGACCTTCATTTAAACCATCTCTACCAAAACACAATACTCTTAAGCAAATATACCTGGTAGTCATCATGGTTATTTAAACACACATACATGCAGCAATAGCACACATAAACACACACATGCACACACACACACACACACACACACACACACACACACACACACACACACACACACACACACACATGCACAAGTGCCCACGTACATGCATGAGTATGATCATATATGCAGACACACGTGTCCACACATACACAAATATATCTATATATTACTATCTCCGGCTATATCTATTTTTATATCTAAATATGTATCTATATTTGTGTAGTTCATTCAGTTGAATTTTGACTTGGTTGAAAAAATGTACTGCTGTGTTTATATTATTTCAAAAAATGGTTTTGTTGAGTTCAGGGCTTGTACAAGTAGTAATGTTGACTTTTTTGAGTTGAGTATGGCATGTGCTTTTGATTAAAGTAAGTGATTCTGTGTGTTAATGCCCAAATTTTTGGATATACTAAATGTTTCTGTACTAGGAGTTGGAGTGTATGAATAAGTGTTTGTGGGTAAGGGTAAATTTAAGGACTAGGTAAAGGAATACTATTAGTAGGTCTGATTGAATTGTATAATGGTACAGTTATGGGAAAGGGTTTTTCACAGGGTTATGGTTAGGTGTAGGATAGGGTTAGGATTAGTATAATCTAGTCATGCATTATAACATATGTCTGTCAATAAATACACAGCTTTTCTTCCTAGGCCTCCACTGAAAATGATTTTTTGACTAAAGTCAGTCAGATAAAACCAGTAAACAAAAGCAAAATAAACAGCTAAAGAGAATAACTAGCTAATCAGCTGACATCTCTCATACAGTCTCTAACCTTGTGGCTTTCTTCCCTGGATTCACAGTTCTCATAATTCAATCTCCATTGCCTCCCATGGTGATTAAGGGAATATCTCTTTTAACTTAGCTTTAACTGCTTCAGTATTTCTAAAGTCAAAAGAACCTCTGGCAGAAAAAATTTCAACACATCTGATAAAGACAGATCTTTATTTTAATCTAAGTCTTTTACACCCTCTGAATGCTTCCATGAACTGCAGCTTCCATTATAAAGACATCAACATCACAATCCATGTGCAGTACTCAGTCTGCCACTGTAAATTTACTTTGTGGTTGCCATGAGTACCACATTACTCACTCATTTTCATATAAAGACAATTCAGTGAAAAAAAATCTACTGCCAATCACTAGCGGACCGGAGTTCCGCTATGGCGAACCCTAACCGGGAAAAGCCGAAAGATACAACAAGTCTATAATGGGAAGTATCCAGGAGGTTTATGTAAAATTTGATCAACTTGAGATCAAAATGGACAATATAAAAAACGATTCCAATAAACAAACAGAAATGTTAAAAGAAATCATAAAACAACAATCTGTTCAGATCTCAGCAATAGAAGACACATTAAATGGCCAGGATAGCAGAATGGCAGAGAATGAGAATCACACAGAATTCCTGTTAAAACAAAATACTTTACTTATGGAAAAACTAGAGGACCTAGAAAGTAGATCTAAATGAAATAATATTAGGATATATGGAATGCCAGAAAAGAAAGAAGGAGACAATATGTTGCAGTTTTTAACTAACTGGATGCCTAAAATTCTAAATCTACCAGAAACTCTCTATTTTGGTATTCAGAAAGCCCATAGGTCTCTTTCAGCTTCTTCTTTGAAGAAAAATCTTCAGGTCCTCAGACGTATTATTGTAAAATTATTCTCCAACCAAGACAAGGACCTGGTACTGAAGACAGTGTGGGCTAATTTTCTGATAAAAATAGATAACAACATTATCAGGTTTGACAATGACTATATTGCATCTGTTTTAACCCAAAGAAAAGCGGGTCTATATTAGCAAAGCAAAAAACCCTATGCGTGAATACCAGCACATCGACCCCTATACTGCGAACCACAAAAATCCCAAATGCACTAAACCACGAAAAAAATATCGAACTGTCATAGTCGGCCAACCCCACCACCCGCTACATACTACCTACCCAAACAAAATAAATAAACCACATACATACACTAACCAAACCCTACTTCTAACCTAAACTAAAGCACCAAAACCCTACCGTCGACACTACACTAAATCCCACAAACACAACTATCTATGCACTCTCCTTAACCCCTCCCTAACCCTAAGGTCCGTAACTACCACACACATCCCCTACAGACATACACCTAAACAAAATAAATAATAAACATACATACACTTAAAAAAACCCTACACCTAACACTACACTAACTCTTACATACAGTACCTATCTATGCATTACCTTAACCCAAATCCTAACACTAAAGTCCTATCTATCACACACTTACCTTACGGAGCTGTACCGCAGAAGGGCCAACCAAAACAAATCAACATTTCGAAGTTCGCGGTTTTGGCCGTTCAAAGTTCACGTACTTCACACAATATGGTTCAACGTCTTCGTATTTGCCTAAAGGGATTGTCGATCGCATAATAGGAACCCAAGAAAAGCATGTATTCTATTCAGAAAATACTTAAAGAAGCTAAACATTAAATCACAAATAAATTTTCCAGCCAGAATTAGAATCTTTTCATCAGAAGGTCAGAAAACTTTGAATTCTCTAGAATATGCAGTGGACTTTTCTCAGGAAAAGAAACTTTTTGATCAATCAGAAAATATAGATTGCAATCTTGTCATCCTAAAGTGACAAGCAACAAGATATGGCTGGTCTTAGAAGGACAAAAATAGTAAAAAAAAAAAAAAGAAAGAAAGTAATGTTCTCATTTTCTATTTTTCCTAAATAGCCTTCTTTCAGGTATTCAATTTTGTCATCTATTACAGTTAATCACCAAATAGAAGGTAAAACAAACAAAAAATACTTTATCAAAATTCCTTTTCTATAGCATCTGAAATAGTGTACATATGTTATTATTATAACTTATAAGCCCCTTAATTCTCTCTAACATTATTTTCAAACACAGTGAGTAGTGTGTATGTGGTGGGGGTATATTGACAGTATCTGAGATAGTGTATACCTATATATATATATATATATATACATATATATATATATATATATATAAAATATTAATATTAATATTACTTATAAGTCTCTTTATTTTTTTTATTTAAATCTTCTCAAACATTATTTTCTAACCTAGAGAGTAGTGTGCCTGTGGGGGGTGTATATTAACATGTTTAACTAATCCACTTCATTTATATACACTTTTATACATAATTTCAAGTAATCTGTTTTCTTTTTTTTTTTTGTTATTCTATCTGGTGAATATGGGTGTATGTGATAAGCTTTATCTATGTGCAATGGGTGTTGTGTTGAGTGGTTTTGGCTGCATGAAAATAATTTATATACATTACTTCACTTTCTTTTAATAGGTTTAACTTGTGTGGTGTTTGTTCATTACTTGGGCTCTTATTCAAAGAATTAGAAATGCTATTGACTGTTTTTACAGTAACTGCTTCTTTTCAGTCCCTTTTCCTACCTATAGTTAGTTAAATTGCTTTAGAATGTTTTGTTTACACATATCTCAAGCTGTTTTTCAACTTATAACAGTCTAGATTCCATGTTCAAGCTGCCTGTGCTGCAGGAAATGCATTTTGAACTGTAACCCTGATTTACAGGAAGTGAACTTGTAGAATGTTAAAATTAGCAGCAGAAACACAAAAATAGAACATTTAAAATGAATCTAGTTAATTATAAAACATATCCATGTAGTTTTTTGTGCACATTATCTGTCAAAAAGTGGAATAATGAAAAGAAGACAAGAAAAGAAAAATGCAGTGGGAAGAAGAAAAAGAAGATATCTGCAGACTTAAAGACACCTGTACTAATCTCTGTTTAGTGACATATTGTGGTCATCCTAATTATAGTTCAGTGAAAGTTGTATCCTTTATATAAGTACAGTGTAAATATAATACAATATACTCACGCAGCAGATCATCACAGTACAGTGAAGTATGTAATTTACAGTGATTTAAAACAATATCACTGGTTTTAATGGTTCATGAAAGAAGCTGAGAAAACTAATATAACCTTAATAATAATGAATTAGACAGTTACTGCTATGCAGAATACTTCTGATAAACAAATAAGTACCTATTACATTAATGGAATTTCCTCTACAATTCCTCTGGTTGTGTAACATGCTACCTGTTATATTGTACACACAAATATTTACACACTGTCATACTGGATTTTTGATTATTCAGTCTAAACATTTCAGGACGTAGCATTGTGAGTCATGATATTTTAAAAGGTTACTTTCCTTAACTGCTCCATTATTATCACTGATCTAAAATATTGTTTCATATCCACATTTCATTTATGGAAGTACAAACCATTAACTTATTTGGTAGGTATGTCTTATAGTTCTGACATTTTCTAACTTTTGCATTGTGTCAAGGGCTATCTGGTATTTTCTGCTTGGGCTTCCTTGAAATACAGATTCTTCAGAAGAATAGATAGTTTCATTAAATAAGATTTAATATGTAAAATAACTGCTCTGCTTCTTGCCACAGATAATGGCACACCTAAAGGTTTAATCTCATAAAAAATATAATAAACACATACACCATGAGTGATCCACAGATAATGGAAGACCTGAGATATAATTCATACAGGTAGTTAAACATCAAGACTCTTGGTAGAATACAGCATACATACAAACCCATAGTATGAATGAAGCTGATAGTATAGTAAGCAGAGAATGCCATGTATGAATGAAGCTGATAGTATAGTAAGCAGAGAATGCCATGTGCCATATATAACATCTGGCAGTGTATTGTCATAAAGAGCTATTAATCATCTGAAAGTTGATAAGATACAGATTAAGCATCTGTAGTTAGTAAATTATGTTACGTTTCAATTCTACATACATAAGAACATCCACATGTAAATAACACACTCAAATTGAAATACATATTTACACAGGCAACACTTGTCTATACATAAGTAAGGGGTCTACATATGTATTTACACAAGGTATAACTAACTGCCTACAAAAACTAAATACCTCCATAACCTCTTGCTATTTCTTCAGTATACAGTTGTCCCAATGCTTTCCTTGAAATGCAATTGTGAAGTCTAACACCTGATGAGATGCCCAAAAGAGCTGTATAGTGCAGCAAAACTGTAAGGTTAAACACAGGGAATGCTTCTTTACTAAAATGCAATGAAAACAAGCATGCAGGAAGCTAGAATATATTATGTGGGAAAACATATGGTTCACACATCTGAATACTGGTTGCTATAAAATTGCTTTTTATAGAAAATGATTTTTACAGACATTTGACTGGAAACTATTAACAGTGATTATAAAATTGCTCTGAGAGAAATATATTTATTTGACTTTTTTCATAGATATCAATTTGCATATAACAACATTTATATAGATTACTGGGCTTATACTTTAATATAATCTGTTGTTTTATGTGCTATATGAAACAGTTTAGAGGAGAAGATCCTTAAAACATCTCAATCCACTCAACATCTGTTTCCTTAATTATTCAGAGTTGCTTTGCTAATTATTGGAAAATAATACTAGTGAACAGATTTAACTCTTCAAAATGTTCTGCATTTGTTAGTGAAATATATAATTTTATTTTATACTAAACTGACTGTTGAATCATTTCAAGCATATTTCATCTCCACTTGGTATGATGAATACAAAAATGTGATCTTCACATGGCAATGAAAAGTGCTATAAGCAAGTTTGTAAGTACATAATACTTGAAATATAATCATAAAAGAATGCTTCCTGTACAGAAGTTAGATGTTAAATGTATATTCCAAGTAACATACATGCAGTCATACTACATTCACTTAAAAACAATCACACATTTATATATTTACTCTCATGCATAGAAACATAAAACATATTTGCTCACTTAACTCTTAATATAATAATAATTTACAAACACATGCACACAGTTATATGTATACACATCCATGTAAATATATTATGCATATATAAGCACATATATATATATATCTATATATATCTATATATATATATATATATATATATATATATATATATATATATA
The DNA here is from genome assembly GCF_019279795.1 of Protopterus annectens. Classification (NCBI taxonomy): domain Eukaryota; kingdom Metazoa; phylum Chordata; order Ceratodontiformes; family Protopteridae; genus Protopterus; species Protopterus annectens. The sequence continues at coordinate 62,612,474 of NC_056732.1, forward strand.
TATATATATCTATGGGTCTAGGACACATGCTCGACTAGCATATGTCCGAATCACAAAACATCGAACACACATACACGAAAGCGCTTAACATCAAAAAGTGCTACCGTATATGTGTAGTTCAAAAGATAATTTACGTTTATGCAGGGGGGCTTCAACCCCCTGTGCCACAAACACCACCCGTACTTTTTTATTCTTACTCCGAGATCACACTACAGTGGGGAAAAGGGAATTTTACCTTACCCGCACTGTAGACCAAGCTACGAAACAGGCCCTCATACACAGAAGCGCTTGTCGATGTTAAGCACTTTCTTGTATGTGTATTTGATGTTTTGTGATTTGGACATATGCTAGTCGAGCATGTGTCCGGATCCCATATATATATATATATATATATATATATGTATATATACATAAATATGTCATTTTAAATTGTGCCACCTTTTAATTATACTTCCATATTTTGACTATTACTTTCACCTTTTCACCCATGTTATTAAATGAGTTTTAAAAGTTTTATGATAGGCAATATTTATGTGTATTGGTGTTATGATGCCTTTGGGTTAATGTGTTATAGATTCTGTCAGTTTTATTTCCTCCATATAAATACTAGGCTATTTATAGCATTTTCTATAGTAGGATTAATTAGAAGAAATTGCTATGTAAAATGTCTTGACCAAATACAAAAATTTGAATGCATTATTTCTGGGATATTTTTGATATATTCAGAACTACATAATATCATTCTGTATTATTAATATTTCCAGATTTATATTTCTATGATCTAAAATATTAATATTTCTCAATTTAATACTTCATGTTGTTTTTCCTATTAACATGACGTGCGTGTGGTCTAAATAGTTATAATTAATAATATTGTTTTAAATTAAGAATCAGTAGCAAGTGTTCAGCTTGGTGAGAATGGAATGGGTTATTTGGTGTGATTTATTGGCCTGCAGTGCTCTTTAACTGAACCGGGCAACCTCGGGATGAGTGTAATTTTCGAAATATACAGAGACTTCTCCTTTTAATTATTTTCCCTGGATCCCCGCCAAGCCAAGTTTGATCTATTGGCCTGCAATGCTCTTTAACTGAACTGGGCAACCTCGGGATGAGTGTTATTTTCAAAATATACAGAAACTTCTCCTTTTAATCTACTTTCCCTGGATCCCTGCCAAGCCAAGTTCGATCTATTGCCCTGCAGTGCTGTTTAACAGAACGGGGCAACCTCGGGATGAGTATTATTTTCAAAATATACAGAAACTTCTCCTTTTAATCTACTTTCCATGGATCCCCGCCAAGCCAAGATCAATCTATTGGCCTGCAGTGTTCTTTAACTGAACCGGGCAACCTCGGGATGAGTGTTATTTTCAAAATATACAGAAAGTATGTTTTATCCTCTAGACAAAATTAATTGCTAGCCCTTGTTTCATTTCTATTTTTAAGTAAAGCACTCCACGGATGTTAGCTTGCCCCCTCCCCATATTGTACTTCCTAACAGCAGTCTCCCTTTGCAAGCTGTTTCAACTATTTGAAAGCCCTGCTGTTTTCTAGTATTACTAAACCCTTTCTCCTACAAATTGTGGTCTTTCTAAATCCCACATATTCCTGGTTATAAGTGTGTTTTATTTCAAAAGAAAGGTATGCGAATCAAGTAAGTCCAAAGTACTTACTGTTTTTCCTGATTGTTTCAGAAAATTAGCTGCCCCCCCCATTCTGTACTTAACACAGCATATAAAGACAGACTATAGTTAGAATTATTTGTATGCTCTGCTGTTTTCCTTTTTCTACTAAACTTTTTCTCTTATAAATTCTTGTCTTCTAATTTCCACAGAACTCCTTGGTAAAACTGGCTTATTTTATTTCAGTAATAAAGGTATGCAAAACAAGCAAGTCAGAGTACCTACTGCCTTTTCTTATTGTTCCATGACTGAAAAGGACGTATGAATAACTACTCCACTGTTTTAAGTGCTAATATAGCTTAAGGCATATCTAAATTCATTTACCTTATTTCCTCACTGAAGTAGAGGTTCTCTGTCAACAGTGTGAGCACAGTACCATTGAGACCCTGACGTCCTTTACTGACCCTGCTCCCAAAACTACACTCTGAGATCTCACTATCCCAATCAAATACTATATAACTAACTTCCTGCAATTAAACAGAATAATTTCCAATGTCTTTAAGAAATCCTGAGCTAATATGGCAAAGGGCTGACTGACAGTTCTTTTCTCATTCAGCAACTGCTCAGTAGGGCCCCGCTCCATTCACCATCGCTACACTGAGGCTCACTTCGCTTCCCTTCCACCCCCATTCCCACTCCCCATATCATTTCCTTTATACTTATCCACCTTAACCACATCCCTTCCAGCTCTTCCCCTGCCCCTCCCAACTACTTCCTTACTGACACACCTCTTCCCCTATAGTACCTTCATACACCTCAACTTTCCCACTTTCTACACATACTCTACCTTCAAACCATGCCTTTCAATACTCAAGCCTTACTCCTAATACCTATGCTTGACTTCTTATACCTCTTCACATCCTATCACACACATCTACCCCACCCTACTTCTACCCAACAAACAGTACTCCACATCCAAATACCAAACCCGAGATACTCTACAAACCAGTCCTTCTAACCCAAACTATGCCACTCCCCTTCCTGAAATAAAATTATCTCCCTCCCTCCCAACCACATCAAAGCAGAAATATAATGTCTCCCCGTTTAAACACTTACTTTACTTCAAACCACTACTTCTATCAGGAGACATCCATCCTAACCCAGGCCCCTCCCAACCTACCATAAATAATAATCATCTTGTACAAACATCTACTGACCTCACTCCCTTAAAAAAGCAAGTATCTTTCTACCCTGTCAACCTCAGGAGTGTAGTAAATAAAGTACATGACTTCCATGCCTGGTTAGCTAACTATACCCCTGATATAGTCACCCTAACTGAAACCTGGCTGAAACCATATAATAAAGATAGTGAAATTACCCCACCTGGCTGTAACAGCCTACAACTTGATAGACAAAAGAAAAGAGGAGGAGGGGTAGCTGTACTCTTCTGTGACCACCTCTCAATAACTACCTCAAACCTCCCTCTACCCACTTTTTCTACAGCAGAACTCCTACTTGCCAATATTAAACTTAACAACTTTACCACCATAAGTGTTGTAGCAATCTGCATCCCCTCTGGTGATAATCTTAGTATACTGGAGAACATCCTATACCACCTCTCACAAACCATCCTTAATGAAACCATCATTCTAGGGGACATAAACATAGATTGGCTTACAATTCAAACTCCCCAAACAACCTCTTGTATCAACCTACATGGATTTGAGCAACTAATCACTTCCCCTACCCATATTAACAAGTCACACCTGCCGCAGTCTCTCCTGGATTGGGTTTTGGTGTCTCATCCCCAAAATTACCACAAACCTCACACTACCAAATTCCTTTAGTGACCATGCCTTATCATAGTAAATAGACACACTCCCCATTTCACCAGATCTTTCAGGTTTATCACCTCCTGCAAAACCTCATCCTTTAGTCCAGACTCTTTCATAGACCAACTCTCTAATATTAACTGGTCCCATCTCACTACACTCCCCTTAGATGAGGCTGTCCACTCATTCAACGCTACCTTTCTAAACATCCTCAACTCCCTAGCTCCCCTCCATACTATCAGAATCAAAGCAAACAATGCTCCTTGGCTAACCAAACATACCAGAGCCTTGTTGAAAAGACATGACAAAATATGGAAATTATGGACCAAAACTAAAACCCCTTCTCTCCTACAGACTTACAAAGAACTTAGAAATCAAATAAAAAAAATGATCAACAAAGACAGGATCAACTTCTATGCAAACCCTCCCACTACCCTAAAATCTGACCCTAAAAAATTCTGGAACTCAATCAATCATATACTGCATCCAGGAAACCCTTCCCCTCCCAACCCATGCCCAAATAAAACTTTTGAAGAAACTGCCACTGAATTTAACTAAGCTCCTACTCTTCCTCCCAAAAAACCTCATCAATTTCAAAACAACATTTTTCATCCTGTCTAGCAATAACACTGTCATTACCTCTGACCCTAACACTAAACTTCTAGGAGTCATAATAGATCAGCTTAAATTTGATCTCCAAATCACCACCTTTATCAAAACGACTCACCAGAAACTCGGACTCCTTTACCGAAACAAAAGACATTTAACCAACTCAGCCAGAATAATTCTCTCCCATGCATTCCTTCTTCCCACCCTCCTTTATAGCTCTCAATTATACACAAATCTTAACACCACACTCATAACCATACTTGAAACTATGTGTAATAAAGTTACCAGATTTGCTACAAACCAAACCTACAAGTCACACCATTGCCTCTCTCTTAAACAATTGCAGTGGCTCGAATTCCCTCATTTGCTGCTGCTACAGCAACTGTTAATTATCCACTCCATCTTCTATCTACCATCTTTCTGCCCTAGCCTTCAATCAATTATAACTAAATATTCCCCAACACGGACACTACATAGCTCAGACCAAGACTTCCTACAGATCTATAAACCCAAAACCAAATAAGTGTGCTTACTCTTTAACTATAACCCTTCTACAACTTGGAACCAACTACCACTAGAAATTAAGTCTCTTGACCAAACAAAGCATTTCAAACTAGCCACTCGGGAATACTTAATAAATAAATGGTCCTGCCATTGTAGTCATCCTCCCTGAAACTACCTAACCCTAGCTTCTGTCTCTCATCCCTCCTTTCTGTTCCACTGTCTGTTTTAATATTCATCTACCTCTCTGTCTCATTGCTTAACATCTACATTACCTTACTACTCCATCTGTACTTATACTGTATATAACTACTTAGGAATAATGAACACTGTTTTCCCCTACATTAACATTGTACCTAAGTTTTTGTTGTAAGAATGTCTGACATTGTACTCTACTGCTTTTCTGTATGATTTGTTGTAAATGCTTTTTGCAGTTTGATCTCTAACATTTGTACCCAACTGTTTTCTGTAAAATTGTATTGTAAAATGTTATTTCTCAAATTGTTTTAACTGCCAATGCATTTTTCTTGCTGACTGTATGTAAAATGTTAATACTGATTGCGAAGCTTTTCTCCTCGGCTCTCCACTGAAAATGAGCTAATGCTCAGCTGGACTAACCCAGTTAACAAATGTAAAATAAGTAAATTTCTAAGATTATATCATCAAATCAGGGAATTTTCATTCCATGATGGGAAGTCTGAATGTATAAAAGTTTGAAATTTTGTTTTTTTTTTTTTTTGTATCTGTCCATAACAACAATTATTAGTACTTAGTTATTATATTTTAAGCTAAATCATCTTAAATCAATGCATTTACATGTTCTTATGAATGTTGACATATCATTGTCTCTCATTAAACATCAGTGGACTTAATAATCCATTAAATAGGAGTAGCTTAAATAAATATTTAAAACTACATAAAGCTCAAATAACTTTCTTACAAGAAAAGCATTTGATATCTGAAGATATACATAGATTGATGTTAAAAGATTATTCAACTCTTGTGAGCTCTCATTTTAAATCAAAAATGAGAGGAATTCTTATTCTTTGGAGAAAATCATTGCCTATGCCTAAAATATTAAATACCTATTCAGAAAAAAAATGAAATGTTGGGTCTAGCAAAAGTAGAAAATGACAAAAAAAAAAGCATACTTTTGTGAATGCTTACTGGATACCTGGAATTGGATCCAAAGCTGCTAAGAAATATCTAGATATTATAACCTTAAATTCAAAAGGTGAATTGATTATTGCAGGATATTTTAACTGTATTCTTTCTAATAAAGACACAACTCCTGATACAGCTCCTAAGCTACCCTCAGTAGCTAAACACTTAGATCATTGTATTAATTATCAACATCTGAGAAATACCTATGATATTAAATCAACTAACTCTCTTAACTTTACATGTTATTCTTATAGATTTGGCATCCAGACAAACACTGATAAACTTTTTTTATTTCTAGTAGTTTATTTACTAACATTGAAGATGTATTGATAACTTCATGCACTTTATCTGACCACGATGCTTTTACATTTGTTAACATTAAAGCCAAGTAATTTGATTTACTATCCCTGCATATATAGTAAAAGTAAAATACTTTAAGGAATGGTGTCTAAAAGAAATAGATGAAAGCACTGAAATTAATAATAATGGAGAAGTTTCAGATGTAATTCTCTGGGATTCTTTAAAAGCTTATATATATAGAATAACTAAAACCTGCTATATATGTAAAGAAAAAGTGGGATAATGATGTGATGTCTTTGCAGTCTAATATAGATAAATTGTAATCCAATTTAAAACCTTATGACAATTTGGCAAACGCTGAGTTAAAAATATGAAATCAGAAATATCTTGATGTACTTCACCATATAACATCAATAAATTTGGAAAAATTAAAAGTACAAACTTAAACACAAAACTCTTGCACAGGTTGGCTGTTAAGATCTAAGAAACAAAAATACTAATCATATTAAAGAAATAATTTCCAAACAAGGTGATGAAAATAAAAATGTGAATGATTTAAAAAACATACTAGAATGCTTTGGGAAATATTATGAAGAAATAAATAACAAAGAGACAAACTTAGAAATTAGCAGCATAACTGATGACTTTTTGAAATATAAGTTTTAAATTAACCAAAGAACAAAGATCCAAAACTGATAAGTCATTCTCTTTTAAGGAGGTAAAAGATCAAATTAGTAATTTTAAACCAAATAAAGCCCTTAGTCTTGCTCGCATAATCCCAGAATTAAACAAATTATTCCAACAGAATATTTTAAATATCCTATTAAACATTTTTGAACAAGTTAAACATATGTCAACCACCCCCCTCCTGGAAATATTCCCCAGTATCTCCTATCTTAAAACCAAATAAAGATTCTAACTTATGTTCTTCTTCCATCATATTTCACTATTAAATGTTGATTATAAAATATTTATGTCTAGTCTTGTAAAAAGATTGAACCTTATTATGCCAGGATTAATAAATGATGATCAGACTGGTTTATACTACATAGAAAGTTTCAGGATAACATAATTAGGCTTAATACTTTAATAGATCTGGTTATTAAACAAAAAAGAACTAACTATAATAAGTCTAGATATAAATAAGGCTTTTGATTCTATTAGTTTAAATTATTTCATCAAAGCACTTAAACAGTATGGATTCCCCTAGATTTTATAAATCTTATAACTAATATATATATTAACTCACTGTCTTTTATTAAATCAGCTCTTTTCTTTCTAGCTCTTTCAAAATATTAAAAGGCACAAAACAGGATTGTCCCTTGTCACCTCTATTATCTGCTCTAGAAATTGCAATTTTGGAAACTTTATTAGCTCTAATAGCAAAACTCAGAGATTCTTGATGGATGAAAGTTATTCCTGTAAAATTCAGTTATTTCAGATGACATTTTAATTAAAAGTGGTGATGCTGAAGTTTCAATAGGAAATTTAAGTCTATTAATTACTTTGAAAAAGTATCAGGTTTAATGTTTAACCCTGATATAACAAACTTTACTTATTAATAAAAAAGTTAATAATTATTTAAGAAACTATAAGAATTTTATTTAGGACAATTCACAAATTATGCTGGAATTATAAATAAATCTACTCTAAAAGGCTAAATAGTAAATTATAGTAATTTAATAGACACTGTTACTAAAATAATTATTAATTGAACATGTTTGCAATGGAAGATACACTTTCTTTAATAAAAATGATAATCCTCCCAAAAATACCTTTCTGTCTACAATTATTAATTATTCTCACTCCTAAAAATCTGTAAGAATTTAAATTTTACTCTTCTTAATTTTCTCTGGTTTCCCCCATAAACCAAGAATATCCTTTGACTGGCATGTTAAACGTTGGCAAGAAGATGGATTAAGATTTCCAAATGTTGAATTGTATACCAAATCCATAATTCTCAATTTAAAAACTCTATGGTTAAATTCCTCTTACCAATCTATTTTGAAATCCATTCATGAAAGATTAATAAGTAATAATAGCTATGTTGTGGAATCTTTCTCTAAATTTGCAATTAATAAATTTTACTGAATCTTGAAAGACTTGTGTTTAAATGAAAAGAAAAATACTATTCCTCTCCCTTCACTGATTAAATCCTTATAAATTTTAGAAGATTCACAAATTATAATTATATAATTAAAAATTTATTGGTTTTATTGTTTTCTACATCAAATGCTATGGGTTGTTTGGGAACCTTTAACACAAACAAAATGGTAGATCTTAGAGATGCAAATTTAATCTTTTGGCATCAATTCTTAATAGGAAATAAATCACATAATACAGATTATGTTCTAGCAAGTCATTGTTTAGAAAATACTGATTAGCTGACTATACAGTCTTGTAAAAATATGTTGGTGATAAAATCAAAATCCCCATGGATTTTCAAACAAAGCATATTCCAAAGATACTTTTTTTCAAGATCAATAGTAACTCAAATAAGAATAAATCATATATATCAATAATTTCTAAAATAAGAGAAGAGTTTAGTTCCACAGTATTATTATTTTGGAATTCCTCAACTAAGATTAATGAGAAGGCCTTTTGGAAGAAGATAAATGCTTAATTCTTAAATCTGTGGGAAAATCTACTTCTCTTTATTGGAAAATATATACCTTTAGATTTCTTCATAGAGCTTTTTTAACTCCACATAAAGTGGCTTTAATATATAACTATGGGAAATTAATTGTTGGAGATGTAGTGGAGTCTCTAATTCAGATTGGTTTCTTGTGATATTGGATTGTAAAATAACTTCTTTTGGGGTTGAATTTAAACATTTTGCCCAGGCTTTGTGGACAGATAATTGCATAATTTCTAACTCCTTGATCTTATTTAAAGCTCCAGTCCTGGATTCCATTCCTAGGGTGCAGATGCCTCTTTTTGGTCCAATTTAGCTATAGCAAAAAAAAACAGTCACAAATAATTGGAAATGTAAAACCACTCTTTCTTTCACTGCACTGAATTCATTAAAGTTATAAAAATGTAAAAAAGAATTGTCAACTGCCAAAATGAGAACTTCGAATATTACTCACCAGTTTAGATTTTGGTCAAAATTAAGTGTTTTAATTGATACATTTTAATGATTTAGTTTTCTCTTTCTCTGTATTTTCTCCACTAGTCCTTCAATCTGCAAATCTGGTGGCACAAGAAAGTCCTGCACCCCAGTGATAGCAAGATATTTACATATTTTTTCAGCTGTCAACCCAAAATTTCACAAAGCAATACTAAGAATAGCTGCTACAGAATAAGTATTGCATAGGAATCCTGGCTTTGTGGATGCTACACAAGCTTCCCTAGCACCCCTGTGACCTAAAGTAGGTTTCTAACCCATAAACTATAACTGCACGTTAAACAGCCTTACCTTACCATCAGAACATGTCGTCCTTTCCTAGCTATACCTATAGGTTTTTAACTCTCTAGCCTAATACTGCTTTACCCATAGCCTTCTAATGTTTTTACTCCCTGATATCTACTTTAAATTATCTTCTCATTTCTGCTTCCTAATATTTCTCTTTCAATCATCGTACCTACTACCTAACTACTCTGACCTTCATTGATTGTTTTGCCACCAGCTGTTCCTATCTCAGTCTTCCCATGACTTTCTCCCTCCCTCTTTCCTTTTAATTGTCATGCCTACCCTCTCATGATGCCCTGCACCTTTCTCATTCTCTGTACTTTCCCTGCTAGTCCTTCAGTCTGCAAATCTGGTGGTAAGAGTAAGTCCTGCAACCCACTGACTGCAAGGTACAAAACATATTTTGTATATTTTATGCTTTTTTCTCTGCTGTATTGGTTGTGCAAATATGCTGACTGTCATATGTAGAACTGTATCTCTAATGCTTAAACCACATTTCATTGCAACTTGGTGCTGTTTGTCACCAATTATATGCCGAAATACAATAACATAAGCTGTACTGGTCACACAAGCAAGCCAACTGCTGCATATATGAATTATTACCAACTGCCTTATTGTCTACACTGTATAGCATTATAGTAAAATATTACTTACTCTAAGCTTACACTGAATCTCACTGAACTAATCTTATTGGTTGTGAGCATTTGCCATCTGCTGTTAGATTTAATTATAATTCTAAGCCATTTATACTCTCCAAATAAAATTACTATATTGCATTTTAATGACTATGAAATATGTCTTTGCAGTGCTGTTGTACAACATAGGTACCCGCTTCTGTTAGAGCAAATAAGGGGTTTCTCAGTTATTTCCTTATATGGCTCATGAATGGCCTTAGTTTAAATGGCATTTTATGATACATTAGCTTTGCATTACCTTTACCAACCTTATTATATATGCAACAACTAGGTATGTTTAGCTGTTCTGAATAGTGACTCCATATTTCCTGATATTGTACAACTTTTATCTAGTTTAATTAAGTTTGTTGCAAATAAAGATTGGCAAATGCATATTTCCTGATAATGAAGGCACAGTCGGTCAGTGGATAGTTACATAGCATGACCACTCCACTGCTATCTTGTGAAAGGTTATATAGAAATAATGTAGCCTCATTGTACTCAGCTCTGGCAATATTTTGGTGAATCAGCTTAAGAATTAATTGCTATTTGTTTTTCTATTTGCTTGCAGAACAAGCATTTTATGATAGTCTAAGACCTTTCTGCTGTAAAGTTATGGTCATTAAGAAATTAGTAGTTAGATTTGTTCCAAATGCTGCCTCAGACTTTCTGTTTTAAATTTTTTGTTATGTAACAGACTAGTTCTTCTAAAGAAAAATACACTCTCTCAACTTGACTTTGATATTTCTGACCAATGCTACATCTTACTTAGTTAATTCCTGTCATCCCTTCCTGCTGTCCACTTGTCTGGTTACATTCGTAATTGATTCATCCCTCACCTAATTTCACCTTTCTTTCTCTTTTTTAGACATTGACATGGTTTTTCAACTGCCCACCCAAAAGTTTCTCAAAGCAACACTAAGCATAGTGGCTACAGAATGAGTGCTGCAAAGGAATCCTGACTTTCTGGATGCTACTCAAGCGCCCCTAGCACCCCTGTGACCTAAAGTAGATTTCTAACCTATAAACAGTAACTGCATTTTAAATAGCCTTACCTTACCAGCAGAATGCACCATCCTCTGCTAGTTATGCCTATAAGTTTTTAACTCTCTAGACTAACACTGCTTTACCCACAGCCTTCTCACATTTCTACTCCCTGATATCTCCCTTAAATTATCTTCTCAGTTATACTTCCTTATATTTCTCTTTCAATTATCATTCCTAAACACTCTGATCTTCATTGATTGTTTTTCTGCCAGCTGTTCCTAGCTCAGTGTAGCCCTGCTTTATTTGCTCCCCTATCCTACCTCCATTCTCACCCACCTACAATTCAATTAGATTTATTCTTTCTAAAGCTCCTCCCCATACTCCCATTAACCAATCCCACACTATCTCCTATTATTCAATTAATAACCATGCACTTAACATAACTATCTTTCTTAACAAACATCTTCCCTTTTTCCAAATATTATTACCCCTAGTAAATAACTTGCAATATTACATAAAGATAACCATACTCTATTTCCCCCTCACAAACCCAACCTTCACCACATACCTAATGTACCTGTGTTCCCCTCTTAATAATTCTTATCTCACACCAAGCACTACTCTTCTCACCTTACACACACTCACAGTTCTAATACTCCTAACACATCATACTTCCCATTGATCATAGACAAACCTAGCTCATAAATCACCCACCTTTCCTACACAGAAAAAAACACCTAAGTAGCTTCTCAAACATAGTAACTAGTCGTATTTAGCCAAACATACTACACTCCTCAAAGAGAAAGATTTTAGACTTCTCCATAGAACCCTCTCCACAAATACATCTAGTCTCATTCTTCCACAAAACTATAATTAACCAAAACAATTATTTCCCTTACATTTAATAATCTACCCCAATGTGGTTACATCCACACTAATCCTGGACCCTCACATAACCACTGTCCCCCTCAAGCACATTCTACAGAGCAAATAATACTAGTCACCCTGAATATATGCAGCCTCTGTAACAAAATAATCAAATTCCATTCCTGGCTAACACAATGCTTTCCAGATATAGTAGCTGTCATTGAAACGTGGTTAAAACCACATGTCAAAGACACAGAACTTGTGCCACCTGGATATAGCATACTGAGAAAGGACAGAATCAACAAAAAGCAGGCGGCATAGCATTAATTTATACTAAAACTTATATATTACTACCTCACTCTAAATCAATTCCCACCTTTGGCAATACTGAAATCCTCATTGCTTCACTAAAAATTAATAATTATAAAGAACTCTGAATAGCAGTGATATATTATACCCCCAGGCCAGAATATTCATATATTAGAAGACTTTCTGTCATGTCCAAGAACATCTCTAATGAAACAGTAATCATGGAAGATGTCACCATCAACTGGCTAAACCTATCTGAAGATGCACCAATAAACAGCATAAATTTCAATGGCTTTACCCAACTCATTATCTATCCCACTAGAACAGAAAATGGCAACTTAACTTCTGCCCTTGACTGGATCCTTGTCTCAGATCCCTGCAGGTACTCTAATGCAACTACACTTCCTAATACATTAAGCAGCCACCTGCCCACATATACTTATAGAAGCACCCCTCAAGACCCAAAAACCCATATCTACAAAACAACCAGAAACCTAAGAAACTTTAGCCAAAGTCAGCTTAATAACAAACTGGAACCACTGAACTGGTCTATATTAAAAACTCTACCCCTAGATGACACTTTTTTTTTATTTCAGTAAGCTATTCTTAGATATCCTTAACAACGTAGCACCACTTAGAACAAAGAGAATAATTCTAACCATGCTCCTTGGCTAACCAAGCCCACCAAACAACTGTTATGAACCAGAGATAGAGCATCGGGAGCTAAAAAATAGAACTGATGCAAATCTACAACACTGTAGGCAACTACGTAACAAAGTAAAAAAACTGTCACTGATGATAAGAAAACTTTTTTCACAACAACTAACTAACTATAAAAACAACCCAAAAATGTTTTTGAAAACCATCACATCACTTCTCACCCCTGGTTCCACACAAAACCCCTCCCCCAGCACAGACAAGACACCAACTGAACTGGCCAATATGTTTAACAGCCACTTCACTGATAGCACAACTAGTTTAGTCACAGGCTTTATCTCTAGTGCTAACTCTACTTCTACTTACAATCACATTCCTCACCCCTTCAAACAACCACCTACAATAACAATGCCTGTTTTCCCAATAACCAGCATCCTTCAGATCTAAATACTCAAACACCTTCTTTCCCTTTGCAACCAGTACCTACCACATTAATTCATAAACTACTTCACCAACTAAAGCTGTGTTTTGCATCCTCTGATTATCTTCCATCAGAATACTTAAAACTCACTGTTGACTCGATTGCCTGTCCTATAAGTATTCTTATCAATCAATCCATTATGGAATCACATGTCCTTACTCTTTGGAAGAACTCCATCATTATCCCTCTGCACAATGAAGGAAGATATAATGAACTAACAAACTATAGACCCATCTCCATCCTTTCTCACCATCCAAACTGCTTGAAAAGTGCATACATATACAACTGCTAAAAAATCTTATCAATAATAATCTCCTTACACCCACCCAACATAGCTTTAGGTCAGCACACAGCACTACAACTGCTCATTTCTTTTACAGATATAGTCAACAAAGCCAGAGACTCCAACCTATATACCTCGAGTCATAGGTTCATAGGTATTTACTAGGCTAACAACCACAAAGGGCCTTTTTAAGCCTAGCCATGCATCCCAAATCTCTGACAAGTTCTTATATCCTTGATAAGTGTAAGCAGGGGTTTGGAAGATGAAACATTTACAAGCAGGGGCCTGGGAGATGAACCATTTACAGTTTGCCTGTGTCCATTAGAGACATAGGTCCCAAACCATGGATGAATTTCCTGTTTCCCCATCTCTGCTTCACATGGATTGGGTGCCTGTTCCACAGATCGAGTAGTCTCTGCGATATATACCTGTCTCTCCAGCAGGTCCTATTTATATCACAGGCAAGCTTTAAGCCTTTAGAATGGGTAATTCTGGTGCTGTTTGTTTTATGAATATACAGGAAGTCCATCAGAGTGGGGTCCGACAATGTCCTGTCTGCCAGGTATATATCTCCTCTCAAAAGCTTGTAGGAGGCAGAATACAGGGATAGGGCCTTGAGGCAGTCTGCATAGGACATTTTACTTATGCCCTGTATTCTTTTAGTGAGGAACCTCTGAGAGCATCCCAATTGTTGGATATGCCTGGTTGGGTACATACCAAAGGGGCACTGTACTCAATGATAGGTCTGATGAATGCCGAACACAGTCAAACAGTGACTTCCTTGGACTTAGATGCCATACCTTTCTTTATAAGTTATGCAACATAAAATGATTTCCTCACTACTGTAGACACATGATGATCAAAGGCTAGATTACTATCTATGTGTATCCCTAAGTCCCTGACTACTGGGTCAACCCTAAGGGGAGTTTTGTCAATATGATAGTTACCATGAGTGGATGACTTCCCACAGGATACTATTAGGCATTTCTTGGCATTTAAATTTAGTCCATGGCTCTGACTCCAGTTATTTGACTGTCAGCCCCTCCTCGAGAACATTTGTGTCAGTGTGGGATACAATGAAAGCTCCTTATCTGCAATCATCTGCAAATTTAGTTAGCCAGAGAAATAAATGCCAAAAAGGAGCAGTCCAAGGACTGATCCCTGAGGGACTCCACTTGTGACTAGTCTCTTTGTAGAGGTGGACTCCCCAATTCTCACTTCCTGGATCCAGTCTGTTAGCCAGTTGGCTATCCACCAGATGACATACAAGTTTGTACCTAACCTCTTGAGTTTGTCAACAATGCCCAAGTGGGGTATTGTGTCATATGCCTTGGCCAGGTCAAGGTAGACAGTGTGAACCATTTTTCCCTCATCAATTGCTTTGGTTACCTTCTCAAAGAAGTCCACCAGGTTGAGTAGGCATAATCTGCCCTTGATGAAACCAGACTGGGTTGGGTCCAGTGTCTGAAGGTTTACTATATCTCTGTTGATCATCTTCATGATAATTCTTTCCATGGCTTTACATATAAGACTAGAGAGAATTATGGGTCTGTAGTTTCCAGGGTCTGTAGATAGCCCACCTTTGTGCAGAGGAATGACTATTACTGTTCTCCATTCATGAGGCACGAAGTCTGTTTGGAGGCTACAGTTAAATAGTAATTCCAGAGGCCCTGATAGGTCATGTTTCATGCTATTTAGAAGGCATCCTGGGATATTGTCTGGGCCCATTGATGCAGTGTTCTTGGTCTTAGAGACTGTATTAAAGACCAGTTACCTAGTGATAGCAGGGGGATTACATTTGATGCTATTTCCTGAGGGAAGGTTGAGGGGGAGAGAGGGGTAAAATTCGAGCTGAATTTATCAGTCAGGTGGTTCTGGCTCAGTATAGGTGGCTCCATTTACAATGAGCACTGCACACAATTGTGTAGTGCCTTTGAGGTTGCAGACATAGCTAAAGAATGCTTTGTGGTTGGCCTTGGCCTGGGAGGCCAAACTTAGCTCAAATTTGGCTTTGGTAGACTTTATTTGTCGTATAACTTGTTTGTTTAGTTTGATAAGAATGCTTTTATCCTGCTAGGTGCTGCACCTCCTAACTTTTGCCATGATTTTCTTCCTTCTGTTATGCAGCATACTGGTTTTGTGATTTTGTGGCTTGTTTTTTGAGTTAATTCTGTACTTCTTCCTGGTGGGCACGCCTGCCTCTATGCAGCTATTAACATGCTTGTACAGGGTTTCTGTGAATAGTTCTGCATAGACAGCAGTGTTCTCATGGTTTATGGGGGTTTGAAATTTTGCCAGGTCATCACTTAATAGCAGGAGGTTAGGCTTAGAGTAGTTCCTGCATATTCCAGGTTTAGCTGGAGGTCCAATTTTTTTTTTTTACTTCAAAGGAGACCATTTTGTGGTCTGACCTTACCAGGAAGACATTACAGTAGGGGGTGTGCAGCTCTCTCCCATATTTGTGAGGACCAGTTCCAGTATGGTTGTACCCCTGGCTGGTATATTGACTATCTGGTCCTGGGAGTACTATTAGGCTTGTCTAAGGCTTTTGACACAGTCTCACATGACAAATGTCTTCAGCAACTATCATCTCTAGGTTGCTGAAAACCCACCAAGCTGTGCATTAACAGATACTTGTCTAATAGAGAACAATGCGTAAAGTGGCATGGTTGCCTATGCCATTACCAGACTTACAAAACTGGTGTCCCACAGTAATCCATTCTTGGACCATTCCTCTTCAACTTTTTTCATCAGTAATCTACACACTGCCTGCCAGCACAGTACATTAATACAATATGCTGATGACTTCCCTATTATTTCCTCCTCTAACAACATACCAGACCTCTTGCAAAAGACACAGAATGCCTTTACCTCAATAGAATCATGGCTAAACAATGCACAAGTATTACTTAACCCAAACAAAAATAAACTCTTACTATTCATCCCTAAAACTTTCACATCTGAATTCAAAATGTATTCCTTAAACAAAATAGAAATTGAAATAGTGCCAAGGGCTAAGCTACTATGCATCACCATTGACAACAAACTCATTTGACCAACACATACATAAAGCTATTAAAAAAAAACACTTTAAACTAGGCACCCTCTATGGACACAAAAAAATATGGATCCTAATACCAAAAGAACACTAGCAAATAACTACTTGATTCCCTGTTTACTGTACAGAGCAGCCATCTTTACTAATCTACACCTGTCACTTAAAACCAAATTTCAGTCTTGTTTCTACAAAATTACCAAATTTGCTACAGGCTCATCATATTGCATGCATCGCTGCAATGCTCTAAAATACATAAAGTGGCTAGAATTCCCCCACTACCTTAACTACCTACAACTTACAATTCCACAAAAACTAACATATAAACCTGATAGCTGTCCTGCCTTACAATCCATCCTACACACTCACATTCCTAGCAGAAATCTACATTCTGCCAACAAACAGCTCCTAGACATACACAAGCCCAATAAGAGAGCTGGCCAGTGTCTCTACTCCCATACCATACCTAAGCCATGGAACAATCTTCCTAGCCATATTACCAGTATTGAGAACACAAAAAAGTTCAAAATTGTACTAAAAATCTACCTGTCCAACTCATGGATCTGCCCATGCCCTACAACCAACAACTAACCACCAGTCTTCTTTGCCTTGTCTATCTCCTCTCATCTTTTCCCTACATTCCCAACCTCCTGCTAATTGATCCATCCTTCACCCCCTTTTCACACCCCTTTCCCCTCTAACCCTTTTCCTCAACATACATTTTCACACTATCTCTCTAACAACCTATTTCTCCCATTTATTCATCACTTTTTCTTCTACCTTTTACTCCTCTCACTCACACTTTTTTTTTCTTGCTGTCCTCTCCAAAACCTTTAAATGCAATATGCTTCTAAAATGACTATACTCCAATACACTTAGTTTCTATGTAAAATACATTTTAAGATACATTAACTTTCACATCTAATATTTTACTTAATTTAAAATTGTACATACTAAACATCCTATTGTTCCACTTATATTTATCCAGTGCAATGTATAAAGTCTAATGTTATCTGTTTACTTTTATTTTTACTTGGATTTTTATGTATTATGTATACTGTTATTGCCTATTTTTATGACTACTGTTTATGGAGCTTTTCTCCCCGGGCTTCCACGGAAAATGAGTTTATGGCGCAGTCGGACTTCCTCTGTCAACAAATGTCAATAAATAAAATAATAAATAATTTTGTTGTAGACATCTGTAAATAGTTATGATTTTGTTCTATTTATTTTTGAATAATTTTGTAAAATCTTTGTTTTGAAATTAATAAAAAGTTTAACAAAAATAGTTATCACATCAAACAAAATGGAAAAAGCTATCCATACTTCAACATAGGGAGCCCCATCCACTGCACTCTAATATTAAAATAATGAACTTCTGGGGCACTACTCACTGGTGATATTTAGATATCTACTCTTACAGTGACCTGATGGATGATAGTGCCTACCCCTCAGCCTTCACAACTCTTTAATTAGGAGTGGGGGAGGAGGTGACTGCCTCAATGTATGCAGACAGCAAGATAATTTTATTGCTGTGGAGGGGGAGTCTACCTGCAGGCCTGCAATAGGATTTGAACATTTCACAGAAAAGCAGAAAAAGGAAGAGAAAGCAGACTGGCAGATCTCTCAAGAGAGAGAGCCCACCTGCAGGATTACAGCAGGACCAAGGCAGACACTTTAAATGAAAAATCTGTGAGATGAGAGGAAGAATTGCGCTCAGTGGGAGTGCAGGTGGATATCAGCGGTAAGTGGAACAAGACAAAAAAAAAGATTTTGTTCAGAACATTTATTTATTTTATACTGTATGACTCAAAGTGAACCAAAACATTAGGAAATGCACAGATTTCACGTCAATGACAGCTAACAGGTAAAGGAAATACAATATATTTGGACTATGCAGCAGACCTAAGAGATTTTTCTTTTCTGACTTGGCATACAGATTTAAAATATGCCTTATCCAAAAATACTTGTAGTTTGATGCAAGAAAGTTTGAGTTTTAAGGCTGCAGTGTGAGAGACGATTGTGAGGCACATTCATTTACTTGTCGAAGAAATGCAAGGGGTTTATATGCCCTAAAGGATTTAATAAAACATTGATCCACTAGACATTGTAAAGTGATAATGAAATTTTATATTTAATCAAGTACAGATGTAGTAGATATTGCAGTGGTGAGACCTATATTTAAAAGATCTCATTTTATTTTCATTATACCATTTCTTAAATTAGTTCACACCCAAGGCAGATTCAGTTCCAAAAACAAATGCCATTATTAACAACTGTACAAACTGATGATTGGTTCTAACTCCAACTGTTTTAGGAGGAAATGTTTTTAACATAGATATAACCTATTTTTAAGAACCTTTGGTAGGCAATTGAACTATTTCCCTCTGTTAAGCATTGGAATTGTAATAGTATCCCTCATCTGATCTTGTAGCCCTTAAACTCTTGGTCTTTTCTTTGTAGTCGTGCTACTTTTCATCTATCACTGAAATCTCTTTGTTAAAAGTTTGTATATAAGAATTTATGGAATGTGGCCTTGCTTGTTCTCTCTGTTAAGCAGGCATCATTTTGTATTTCTAATTCTGTACAATATGCTTTGAATTAATTCTATAAACAATATGTTTTGAAAAGATTCTAACTATGTAAAATACATTTTGTTTTGATTTATATCTATGTAAATATTTTTACAATTTGACTCTGTATCTATGTACATTCTCTGTGTTGTAACTATGTGCAGCTTTTCTCCCTGGGCCTCCACTGAAAAAGGAATGTCTGTCCAGTCGGACTTTCCCAGTAAACAAATGCAAAATAAAAAGTAATAAAATAAAATAAATCCAATTCCATATTCATCTGGAAACATCATGTTGATTGGAGTCAGTCCTGTTGTAAAATCCACAACACTCCTGTAACTTTTTTTTAAATCATCAAAAAACTTCTTGCTTCTATGGTATCTACACTGACAATTCTTACAGTTTTTTTATTATTATTATTTCAGGCTATATACTTCCCTTAGCCAATTTGCCTGAAGTTACAGCGATTATCACTTTGCTGCAGTATATTCCAAAATTAGTGCAAAATGTAAATAAGACAACTGCACCCTACACGCATTCCATCTAACCTTAGCATTTCTTCCTTCCTACAAAACGATACGTACATTGTCATGTTTAAAAAGTGTAGCTTAGCTTCTTCTCCAGCTTTCTTTCATTCCAGTCATATTCACTTTCTTTGGTGCGCATCATATTGGATGTGAATGAAATCTCAGGATACTTTCTTTAAGAATTTGTCTCACTGTTCTTTATGTAATCTCACCCATCCCATTTTGTTTGCTAGGGAAAATCCTACGTAGTAAGGTATTTGTAGCTCTTTGATTTTTCACACTCATTAAAGTCATAAACCTATTGAATGTGTTGGAATTCACCGCTCTTTAATTGTACACTGTCACCACTGCATTCTTACCCTCTATGGGGCGATCACTCTTTTGAAATTTTGTGGAATTCACAGCACTTTTACTTTGTAGTTACATTTAAGAATCCTGATAGCAATGATAGAAACAAACTGACTTGAAGACCTGTGTGATTCCTGTACTTTCAAAACAGATCTAAAGTAAGCACAATTTTTGCAGCAGGAGAAGAAATTGCTTTTTGCACTGTATTTAAAACATGGTTCGTATTAAAAATAGACTGTTACTATAAAAAGTGTCAAACTGTTCAGAGATTCAAGTGAGTAGTAATCATAACTTCTGCTATTCAGATTAAATACCAAAAGAATCTGGAATACATTTCACACTGAGCTGATCGAAGGAAAGACACTGAGGAAACCCGGAGCTATAATATATAACATTAAGTATCCTGTTTTTTGTTTATTTTGTTCTTTATTTCTTTATTTATAGCACTTTGTGTACTGTGTATTTTTCTAGCTAGTTTCACTGTGTGTGAGGTATTAACTGGAAATTGTCCACTTTTATGAAGCATCTTTTGGGTTGTTTGTTTATGATAACTTGTTGCAATTAAACTCTTTTTTCTAGAGGCTCCTTTAGCTGTTTAAAACTTTCATTTAAAGGCTCACTGCTGCTTTTCAGCTGTGAGAAACATTTCTGCAGTTTGTTTCCCACCCTCTCTCCCTGTTGGTATAGTGTTTTTATAGTTGGTGGCTTTGCAGTTGCCCGCCCCTAATCTGATCTGGGACCCTCCTCCCAATCTAGTGTCATTACCTCATTCTACCCAGTACAGGGAAAACATTTGAGAAGGCCAATCAGCTTAGTTTCTGCTACTCCTTTCTCTCTTTCCTTTCTCTCTTTCTACTTAACAAAAAAATGCATCTGCTTTTACTGTATTTGTGTTTCTTCCTACTTTATTTTGCTTTTGTGTCATCTTAAAAGTACTCAATTGTATGTATTACTGCTTGGTGTAACTCATTCTAAGCCTTTTAATTTAAGCACTTGGGCTTCAGACCAGTTGTTTTACATTAAGAAGGTTTGTGGTCTGCACTGTAGTGACAGAACAGGTAGCTTACATCCTTCTAAGTTGGGAACTGCTGATTGAGGGCTCAGTGTCTGTTATTCTAAAATTGTATTAATTCTGGTTAAAGCACTTGGGCTTCAGGCCAGTTATTTTACATTAAGAGGGTTCGTGGTCTGCACTCTTGTTGGAGGAGAGGCTGGACTCTGCCCTTCTGAGCTGGGAATTTCTGGTTAAAGGCCTATAGTGCCTGCATATTTGAACTGCTTCTTACTGAAATTTGTACACCTTGTTTGCTGTAGCATAGACTAGATCCAGGCCTGCTGAATCTAGCTTTGTTTGTATAACTTGAGCACTAATCCAGGCATTCTTTAAAGTATTCAGTTGTATTTATTACTGCTTGGTAGTAACTTGATTAAAGTGTAGCTATCATTCTAAGTCTTTTGGATTAAGCACTTTGGCTTCAGACCAGTTGTTTTACATTAGGAAGGTTTGTGGCCTGCACTGTGGTGGCAGGGCAGGTAGCTTACATCCTTCTAAGTTGGGAACTGCTGATTGAGGGCTCAGTGTCTGTTATTCTAAAAGTGTATTAGTTCTGGTTTAAGCACTTGGGCTTCAGGCCAGTTATTTTACATTAAGAAGGTTCGCGGTCTGCACTCTTGTGGGAGGAGAGGCTGGACTCTGCCCTTCTGAGCTGGGAATTTCTGGTTAAAGGCTTATAGTGCCTGCATATTTGAACTGTTTCTTACTGAAATTGGTACATCTTGTTTGCTATAGCATAGACTAGATCCAGGCCTGCTGAATCTAGCTTTGTTTGTATGCTTGTTTGTTTGCTTGTTATTTCCCTGAAATGCTAATTCCACCTAAAACACTGCTTTTCAGCACTTCTGTGGATCCCTAGTGATATCTGCATTGCTTACTGTACTTATTTCCTTGTTTCACTTGAAAGAAAGTTACTGTTTGTTGTTTTTGCATTTAAGTTACCTGTAACACATTGCATTTAAGTTACCTGGCACCTGCTCACTAAGTCAGCACTAAAAAATTAAAAGCACTACACCCTCACAAACTCCCCTTGAGTACCTTGTGCCCCGTTGGCCCTTTTTTCAATTATAAAGGAATTCCCAATACTATTCTAGCATGTCCAAAGGTCAGTTGTCAATCTCCTCTCCAGTCCAGCTGGTGAATCTGGGAATCTTGAGGCAATGTTACAACTGCCTCATGTACACAGACAACCCTCTCCTCCTCCCAACAAATTCCAACACATGTGAGAGATGCAACCATATAGCCAAACTGGAGGCTAAGCTCTCTCAACTCAGTACTGGCGTAACCAGTCAGGAGGAGAAGGAAACCACACTCACTACAATTCCAGTCTCACATAGACCTACCATGACAGCAAACCAAACACATAAACACACAAAAACATACTCGGAGGCTCTAAATAAAAATCTGCCTAAGCAGCAGAGATCTCCAAAGCAGACACCCAAGCAACCGCTACCCCAAAACAAAACACGTGCAACAAATAGCTCACAAAGCCAGTGTGCCGAACAGTCACAGCCCTTAAGGCTAAACAACACACCTGATACACTTGTAATAGGTGACTCTATTGTCAGGCACACTGATGTCCCGCTCACCAGGCTGAACAAGGAGAAGGTCACGGTGAGCTGCCTGTCGGGCGCTAGGATCCACCACATAACACAAGCACTCAGGTCACTCCAAGGCAAGTACAAATATGACTCAGTCATTGTCCATGCTGGTGTGAATGACCTGAAACGTACCTCCCTGGACTACATGAAAAGAGACATAGAGGAGCTCTCTGAGCATGTAGCCCAGGCCGGTATGACCCTGACCTTGAGTAGCATTTTACCCTCACCAAGAATGATGCCACAATATGAAGACAAGATGATCAATTTCAACAGTAGGCTTAAGTATTGGTGTCATTCAAAGGGGATCCAATGCCTGTCAGCCTGGGATGACATGCTCGATAAGCCACGATGCTTCACTAGGGACGGCTTGCACCTGTCACCCCTGGGCTTTCGGATATTGGCAAAGGCTCTTGCTACCCCCATAGTGCCTTTTTTAGGCAAGGCTCAAAAGACAAACCCACCTCCATAGGTATCACAAGGGATAAGAAACTAAGAGTAATGCTACTCAATGCCAGAAGTCTAAACCTCAAGATGCATGCACTTGAAACTCTCCTTAGCATGGAGAACATCGGTATCTGTGCATTAACAGACACCTGGTTCAAGGCTCCTGAGAGCACCCCAGCACTACCAGGTTATACCTCATACCATGCCTTTCGGCCCCAAAACTTGGACCGAACCTCAAAAGGAGGGGAGGTATCAATATTCGTCAAAGATACCCACACCTCCAGGTTGGTGGCACAGCACGAAGCATCAGAGACTATCCATGTGCAACTAACAGTGGGTAAAACTGCCTTCCAGTTTATAGCCTGCTACAGACCACCCTCCCAAACCCAGGAACCCCACTTGGCCTTCCTGAGAGCACTGAAAAATATGAAGGTCTCTCCAAACACCATTATATTGGGCGACTTCAACTACCCAAAAATAGACTGTGAGCATTACTCTAGCTCCAACACCCTAGCCCAAAGGTTCCTAGAATTTATAAACTCATATGCTATGGAACAACTTGTTACCACTCCCACAAGAGGGGAAAACATACTGGACCTGATCATCACCAACATGGGGACTCTATGCTCCAGACCAGAAGTGTAAGATCAGACCATAAACTAATCTCACTGGATATTCACATCCCGACCCCACCCCCTGCACAGAAAACCACAGTGAAAAACTTCTCTAAAGCAAATTTCACACTCCTCAAAACCGAGGTGGAATTCTTCAAAGCCCCCGGGCCTGTGGAAAATACTCATAAAATCGTCTAAGGCCAGCTTCGAGAGAAAAATTGAACAGGACACTAAGGATAATCACAAGGCTTTCTTTAGTTATGTTAGGAACCTATGTGGGAATTCCCAGATATGCTCAGAATTAGTCCAAAATGACAAAAAATACACCGAACCCACAGACATTGCCAACATCCTAGCTTGACAGGTTCAGTGCAAACTTCTCTCCCCCCCCACACCAAAAGGGCAAATATCTATCCCAGCAGAGTGCTGCCCCCCTGACATCTCAGATGCTCAGGTAAGAGCCGCCCTCTCCAAAGCAAAAAACATAACATCAATGGGACCAGAAGGTGTCCCAGGCTGCGTCCTACATGAACTCCAAGAAAAGCTAAACCCAAACATAAAACTACTGTTCAATCTCAGCCTTACTACAGGATATGTACCCAAAGAGTGGAGTACAGCAACAGTGGTCCCTCTCCACAAAGGTGGTGCCTCAACGGATCCTGGAAACTATCGGCCCATAAGCCTGACTAGCTTGGTCTGCAAAGCTATGGAAAGGATCATCATGGACTTCATAAATAAAAATATTGGGGACCTACAGACACTGGATCTAGACCCAGTTCGGCTTTGTTAAGGGCAGATCCTGCCTCTTAAACCTGGTTGATTTCTTTGCAACAGCCACCAAGGCCATTGATGAGGGGAAGGTGGTCCACACAACCTACCTGGACCTCGCAAAAGCCTTTGATACAATACCCCACTCGGGCACTATAGATAAGCTCACCAGCTTAAATTTAAACCCTTATGTCACTAGATGGGGTGCAAACTGGCTCAAGGACAGAACCCACATGGTTAGAACTGCTGGAGCCATGTCAGACTCCAAACCAGTTACAAGTGGTGTCCCACAAGGCTCAGTCCTGGGACCTCTCTTGTTTGGTATATATTTCTCGGAGGTACAGGCCAACATGGAAGGACTGTGGCTGACCAAGTTCACAGATGACTGCAAACTGGGTGCCATAATCGACTCTCCAGCCGACACAAGCATCCTCCAAAAGGGCCTCATAGAAACAGACAACTGGTGCCAGAACCATGGCCTCAAGCTAAATGCCAAAAAGTGTATAGTCATCCCCTTTGGCAAAAACAAAGTGCCCACAAATTACCATATAGGTGGTAATCCATTAAGTACAGAAGAAGTAATTAGGGACCTGGGGACCCAAGTTAATAGCAATCTCTCATTTGACAACCATGTGGCCAAAGTGGTTAGAAAAACATTTTATATAGCCCACCTAATCATGAAGGGATTCACATCTAGATCAGGGGAGGTCATCATGCCTCTTTACTCATCCCTCATCAGGCCCATAATTGAGTACAATGCCCCTTTTG